>NC_052157.1:8442310-8662958 GCF_902713615.1 Scyliorhinus canicula | reverse complement strand
CACAGTGTCCACACACAGGTATCACAGTCTAACCTGCTCACAGTGTCCACACACAGGTATCACAGTCCTAACCTGCTCACAGTGTCCACCACACAGGTATCACAGTCTACCTGCTCACAGTGTCCACACACAGGTATCACAGTCTAACCTGCTCACAGTGTCCACAGGTATCACATCTGCCACACCTAACCTCTACCGCTCACAGTGTTCACACACAGGTATCCACAGTCTAACCTACACAGTGTTCACACACAGATCACAGTCCTAACCTACTCACAGTGTCCACACACATATCACAGCCTAACCTGCTCACAGTGTCCACACACAGGTATCACAGTCTAACCTACTCACAGTGTCCACACACAGGTATCACAGCCTAACCTGCTCACAGTGTCCACACACAGGTATCACAGTCTAACCTGCTCACAGTGTCACACAAGGTCACAGCCTAACCTGCTCACATGTTCACACACAGGTATCACAGTCTAACCTACTCACAGTGTTCACACACAGGTATCACAGTCTAACCTCTCAGTGTCCACACCATATCACAGCCTAACCTGCTCACAGTGTCCACACACAGGTATCACAGTCTAACCGCTCACACGTGTCCACACACAGGTTCACAGTCCTAACCTGCTCACAGTGTCCACACACAGGTATCACAGCCTAACCTGCCACACGGTGTCCGCACACAGGTATCACAGCTAACCTGCTCACAGTGTCCACACACAGGTCACAGTCTAACCTGCTCACAGTGTCCACACACAGGTATCACAGCTAACCTGCTCACAGTGTCCACACACAGGTATCACAGCTAACCTGCTCACAGGTGTCCTACACACAGGGTATCACAGTCTAACCTGCTCAATGGTCCCACACACAGGTATCACAGGCCCTAACCTGCTCACAGGTGTCCGACACACAGTTATCACAGTCTAACCTGCTCACAGTGTCCACACACAGGTATCACAGCTCTAACTTGCTCACAGTGTCCACACACAGGTATCACAGTCCTAACCTGCTCACAGTGTCCCAGCACACAGGTATCACAGTCTAACCTGCTCACAGTGTCCACACACAGGTATCACAGTCTAACCTGCTCACAGGTGTCCGCACACAGGTATCACAGTCCTAACCTGCTCCACAGGGTCCACACACAGGTATCACAGCCTAACCTGCTCACAGTGTCCACACAGGTATCACAGTCCTAACCTGCTCACGGTGTCCACACACAGGTATCACAGTCTAACCTGCTCACAGTGTCCACACACAGGTATCACAGTCTAACCTGCTCACAGTGTCCACACACAGGTATCACTCGTCTAACCTGACTCACACGTGCTCCACAACAGGTATCACAGTCCCTAACCTAGATCACAGTGTCCCACACAGGTATCACATCACCTTCTCACACAGGTATCACACAGTATCATCCTAAACCTGCTCACGACGTGTCCACACACAGGTATCACCGTCTACACTACTCACAGTGGCCACACACAGGTATCACAGCCCCTAACCTGCTCACAGTGTCCCACACACAGGTTAATCACAGTCTAAACCTGCTCACAGTGTCCACACACAGGGGTATCACAGCCTAACCTGCTCACACACGGTGTCCCCCACAGTATCACAGTCCTAACTGCTCAACCAGTCCTGTCCACACCAGGTAACTCACAGTCTAACGGCTATCAGTGTCCAACACTCCCACGGTATCACAGTCCTAACCTGCTCACACGTGTCCCACACACAGGTATCCCAGTCATAACCTGCTCACAGTGGCCACCCACGGTAGTCACAGTCTAACCTGCTCACAGTGTCCACACACAGTATCACAGGGCCTAACCTGCTCACAGTGTCCACACACAGGTATCACAGCTCTAACCTGCTCACAGTGTCCACACACAGGTATCACAGTCCTAACCTGCTTACACGTGTCCTACACACAGGTATCACAGCCTATCCTGCTCACACGGTGTCCACACACAGGTATCACAGGCCTAACCTGCTCACACGGTGCCTACACACAGGTATCACAGTCTAACCTGCTCACAGTGTCCACACACAGGTATCACAGTCCTAACCTGCTCACACGTGTCCTACACACAGGTATCACAGCCTAACCTGCTCACAGTGTCCACACACAGGTATCACAGTCTACTAACCTGCTCACAGTTGTCCTACACACAGGTATCACAGCCTAACCTGCTCACAGTGTCCACACACAGGTATCACAGCCTACCTGCTCACAGTTGTCCACACACAGGTAGCACAGCCTAACCTGCTCACAGTGTCCACACACAGGTATCACAGCCTAACCTGCTCACAGGTGTCCACACACAGGTATCACAGTCTAACCTGCTCACAGTGTCCACACACAGGTATCACAGCCTAACCTGCTCACACGGTGTCCGCACACAGGTATCACAGCCTAACCTGCTCACACGGTGTCCACACACAGGTATCACAGTCTAACCTGCTCACAGTGTCCACACACAGGTACACAGTCTAACCTGCTCACACGGTGTCCAGCACACAGGTATCACAGTCTAACCTGCTCACACGGTGTCCGCACACCAGGTATCACAGCCTAACCTGCTCACAGTGTCCACACACAGGTATCACAGCCTAACCTGCTCACATGTGTCCACACACAGGTATCACAGTCTAACCTGCTCACAGTGTCCACACACAGGTATCACAGTCTAACCTGCTCACAGTGTCCACACACAGGTATCACAGTCTAACCTGCTCACAGTGTCCACACACAGGTATCACAGCCTAACCTGCTCACACGGTGTCGACACACAGGTATCACAGCCTAACCTGCTCACAGTGTCCACACACAGGTATCACAGCCTAACCTGCTCACAGTGTCCACACACAGGTATCACAGTCTAACCTGCTCACAGTGTCCACACACAGGTATCACAGCCTACCTGCTCACAGTGGTCACAACCCAAGGTATCACAGCCTAACCTACTCCACAGTGTTCACACACAGGTATCCACAGCTCTAACCTGCTCACAGTGTCCACACACAGGTATCACAGTCCTAACCTGCTCCAGTGTCCACACACAGGTATCACAGCCGAACCTGCTCACAGTGTCCACACACAGGTATCACAGTCCTAACCTGCTCACAAGTTGTCCACCCACAGGGATCACAAGCCTAACCTGCCTCAACAGTGTGCCACACACAGGGTATCACAGGTCCTAACCTGCTCACACAGGTGTCCACACACAAGGTATCACAGGTCTAACCTGCTTCCAAGTGTCCCACACACAGGTATCACAGCCTAACCTGCGCAAGTGTCCACACACAGGTTATCACAGTCTACCTGCTCACACGTGTCCACACACAGGTATCACAGCATCTAACCTGCCTCACAATGTCCACACAACAGGTATCACAGTCTAACCTGCTCACAGCGTCCACACACAGGTATCACAGCCTAACCTGCTCACAGTGTCCACACACAGGTATCACAGCCTAACCTGCTCACAGTCCACACACAGGTATCACAGTCTAACCTGCTCACACAGCGTCCACACACAGGTATCACAGTCTAACCTGCTCACAGTGTTCACACACAGGTATCACAGTCTAACCTGCTCACAGTCCACACACAGGTATCACAGCCTAACCTGCTCACAGTCCACACACAGGTATCACAGTCTAACCTGCTCACACAGCGTCCACACACAGGTATCACAGTCTAACCTGCTCACAGCGTCCACACACAGGTATCACAGTCTAACCTGCTCACACGGTGTCCACACGCAGTATCACAGTCTAACCTGCTCCAGTGTCCCACACAGGTATCACAGTCTAACCTGCTCACAGTGTCCACACACAGGTATCACAGCCTAACCTGCTCACACGGTGTCTACACACAGGTATCACAGCCTAACCTGCTCACAGTGTCCACACACAGGTATCACAGCCTAACCTGCTCACACGGTGCCTACACACAGGTATCACAGCCTAACCTGCTCACAGCGTCCACACACAGGTATCACAGCCTAACCTGCTCACAGTGTCCACACACAGGTAGCACAGTCTACCTGCTCACAGTGTCCACGACACAGGTATCACAGTCTAAACCTGCTCACAGTGTCCACACACAGGTATCACAGTCTAACCTGCTCACAGGGGTCCACACACAGGTATCCACAGTCTAACCTGCTCACAGTGTCCACACACAGGTATCACAGCCTAACCGGCTCACACGTGTCCAGCACACAGGTATCACAGTCTAACCTGCTCACACGGTGTCCAGCACACAGGTATCACAGTCTAACCTGCTCACAGTGTCCACACACAGGTATCACAGTCTAACCTGCTCACAGTGTCCACACACAGGTATCACAGTCTAACCTGCTCACAGTGTCTACACACAGGTATCACAGTCTAACCTGCTCACACGGTGTCCGCACACAGGTATCACAGTCTAACCTGCTCACAGTGTACACACACAGGTATCACAGCCTAACCTGCTCACACGGTGTTCGCACACAGGTATCACAGCCTAACCTGCTCACAGTGTCCACACACAGGTATCACAGCCTAACCTGCTCACAGTGTCCACACACAGGTATCACAGCCTAACCTGCTCACAGTGTCCACACAGAGGTATCACAGTCTAACCTGCTCACACGGTGTCCACACAAAGGTATCACAGCCTAACCTGCTCACAGTGTCCACACACAGGTATCACAGCCTAACCTGCTCACAGTGTCCACACACAGGTATCACAGTCTAACCTGCTCACAGTGTCCACACACAGGTATCACAGTCTAACCTGCTCACAGTGTCCACACAGAGGTATCACAGTCTAACCTGCTCACACGGTGTCCACACAGAGGTATCACAGTCTAACCTGCTCACAGTGTCCACACACAGGTATCACAGTCTAACCTGCTCACAGTGTCCACACACAGGTATCACAGTCTAACCTGCTCCCACAGTGTCCACACACAGGTATCACAGCCTAACCTGCTCACACAGTGTCCACACACAGGTATCACAGTCTAACCTGCTCACAGTGTCCACACACAGGTATCACAGTCTAACCTGCTCACACGGTTCGCACACAGATATTATTCAAAAGTCTTTTTGTTCTTTGTGATTGAGCACCACATCACATACGGTGTTTAGAAATTGGTCAAAGATGTGTCGGAAACAAACATTTTTTATGAAAGTCAAACAAAAGGAACACGGGATAGTCTACGACAGAGCCACAATTATGTGCATACGGCACAGTGATGGGTAACCTCGGTTAATGAGGGGGCCGCACGGGCGGTCTTCGTTCATCTCAGTGGGCCGCAAGATTGAAATTGAGCTTGTCCTTGCATTATTAGGTCAATACAGTTAAATACATTTAATGCACGCTGCATATTTCATAACGCTTTATAGAAATGTGCTTAATCATTTATATATTATTAGGATTATCATCAACTTCAAATGGTAAAAACAAAATAAATATTTATGCGTACCTTACCTACGTCATACACAGTGCATTTGATTGGACGCAGGGCTCTCACACTGAATGTGTGAAATGGGCTCGTACCTCACTCCACGTACCCTGGTCTTAGTGTGTATCATTTTAGTCATGCAGTTAAGAGAAAAACTACACAGATAGGAACCAGTGGAATTTGGCAGCCCTGCGCTTGGGTAATGATCAACAAAATATCTCGTGGGCCTCACTCAGAACCCTGATGGGCCGCATGCATGTTGCCCACCACTGACGTGGCAGCTTTGGTGGAGTAAGGCTCTCTGAGGCAATTCACAGCAACAATATCAAACGCAACTTGACACTTCGCTATATAAGGAGACACATATATTGAGATAAGGGTGGCACGGTAGCACAGTGGTTAATATTGATGCTTCACAGCGCCAGGGTCCCAGGTTCGATTCCCGGCTTGGGTCACTGTCTGTGCGGAGTCTGCCCGTTCTCCCCGTGTCTGCGTGGGTTCCCTCCGGGTGCTCCGGTTTCCTCCCACATGTCCCGATAGACGTGCTTGTTAGGTCATTTGGTCCCTCTGTGTACCCGAACAGGCGCCGGAATGTGGCGACTAGGGGATTTTCACAGTAACTTCACTGCAGTGTTAATACAAGCCCACTTGTGACACTAATAAAGATTATTACAAGGTGCAGGGAGAGGTTGGCGATTGCCGATCCGCACCCAGCAAGCAGTCCAAGACCCTCAACAATGACTTACATTCATATAGTGCCTTTGTTTAACCCTAAGGGATTCACAGGGGCATTACTCAAATTAATGGACTCTGAGCAACATCAGGAGTTGTTAGGACAGCTGACTAAATGCTCAAAGAGATCGGTTTTAACTAGTCTTAAAGGAGGAGAGAGAGGCAGAGAGACTTAGGGAGGGAATTCCGGAATGTCGGACTCAGGGAGCCGGAGACACGGCCGCCAGTGAAACGAAATGAAAATCGCTTATTGTCACAAGTAGACTTCAAATGAAGTTACTGTGAAAAGCCCCTAGTCGCCACATTCCGGCGCCTGTTCAGGGAGGCTGGTACGGGAATTGAACCGTGCTGCTGGCCTGCCTTGGTCTGCTTTCAAAGCCAGCTATTTAGCCCTGTGCTAAACCAGCCCCTGGAGTGAACAGTCACAGAGCACATTATCCCTTTAGATATTCCACACTGCCTCCAATGCAACGCAAAAAAGGGTGTCTGGAAACTCCTATAAGAAATAAGAGAACGTGCATTCACGTGACAAGTACAGTTTTCCTCGAGTATATGTTAAATGTAGTCCGAATCTCTTTCATTAACCTTCACTGTTATTATCGGTTTCCGAAACAAAGGAATGCATTCATTCAAAGTATTCTGTATTGAAGAATAAACCCAGCCCAGATCACCAACAGTAAATGTTTGAAATTCCATCAAGTAATAGGATCCTTTGTTGAAAACCATAATTCTTATATAATGGATCTCTCATGACATTGTACAGTTATGTTACATTGATTTCTTTTCAATGGCCTGTTCCACTAATACCCCAAAGTTTGACTTTGTTCTTTTTTGTGAGGAATGTTAGTTTAGAGGAATGGAGTTTTTCCTGTTTCTCCCTGTCCAGCGTTTGCTTCACGCTCTCCAACGTCAGGTACAGCGTAACCTTGTTTTCAAATCTCTCAATGGTCTCACCCCCTCCCGATCTCTGTGACCCCCTCCAACTCTACAACCCCCCCAGGTGTCTACATGCCTGCAACTCTCGTCTTGTGTGAATCCTCGATTTTTACTGCTCGACCATTGATGGCTGTGTCTTCAAAGGTCTTTGTCCAAAGTGAGGGAACTCCCTCCCGAAACCTCTCCACCCCTCTCTTCCTCACTATTTTTTTTAGAAAATGTTTTATTGAGGCATTTATAATTTTAAGAACAAATAACAAAGAAAAATTACCGCACAGGAACAGGCCCTTCGGCCCTCCAAGCCTGCGCCGATCCAGATCCTCTATCTAAAACTGTCGCCTATTTTCTAAGGATCTGTATCCCTCTGCTCCCTGTCCATTCATGTACCTGTCTAGATACATCTTAAATGATGCTATCGTGCCCGCATCTACCACCTCCGCCAGCAATGCATTCCAGGCACCCACCACCCTCTGCGTAAAAAACTTTCCACGCACATCTCCATTAAACTTTTCTCCTCTCACCTTGAACTCGTGACCCCTAGTAATTGAGTCCTCCACTCTGGGAAAAAGCTTCTTGCTATCCACCCTGTCTATACCTCTCATGATTTTGTAGACCTCAATCAGGTCCCCCCTCAACCTCCATCTTTCTATTAAAAATAATCCTAATCTACTCAACCTTTCTTCATAGCTAGCGCCCTCCATACCAGGCAACATCCTGCTGAACCTCCTCTGCACCTTCTCCAAAGCCTCCACATCCTTCTGGTGATGTGACGACTAGAATTGTACGCAGTATTCCAAATGTGGCCGAACCAAAGTCTTATACAACTGTAACATGACCTGCCAACTCTTGTACTCAATACCCCTTCCGATGAAGGAAAGCATGCTGTATGCCTTCTTGACCACTCTATTGACCTGCGCAGCCACCTTCAGGGTACAATGGACCTGAACACCCAGATCTCTTTGGACATCAATTTTCCCCAGGGCTTTTCCATTTACCGTATAGTTCGCTCTTGAATTGGATCTTCCAAAATGCATCACCTCGCATTTGCCCGGATTGAACTCCATCTGCGATTTCTCCGCCCAACTCGTCAATCTATCCATATTCTGCTGTATTCTCTGACAGTCCCCTTCACTATCTGCTACTCCACCAATCCTAGTGTCATCTGCAAATTTGCTAATCAGACCACCTATACCTTCCTCCAGATCATTTATGTATTTCACAAACAGTGGTCCCAGCACGGATCCCTCTGGAACACCTCTGGTCACAGTTCTCCATTTTGAGAAACTCCCTTCCACTACTACTCTCTGTCTCCTGTTGCCCAGCCAGTTCTTTATCCATCTAGCTAGTACACCCTAGACCCCATGAGACTTCACTTTCTCCATCAACCTACCATGGGAAACCTGATCAAATGCCTTACTGAAGCCCATGTATATGACATCTACAGCCCTTCCCTCATCAATCAACTTTGTCACTTCGAACATAGAACATAGAAAATCCTCAAAGAATTCTATTAAGTTGGTAAGACATGACCTTCCCTGCACAAAACCATGTTGCTTATCACTGATAAGCCCATTTTCTTCCAAATGGGAATAGATCCTATCCCTCAGTATCTTCTCCAGCAGCTTCCCTACCACTGACGTCAGGCTCACCGGTCTATAATTACCTGGATTATCCCTGCTACCCTTCTTAAACAAGGGGACAACATTAGCAATTCTCCCGTCCTCCGGTACCTCACCCGTGTTCAAGGATGCTGCAAAGATATATGTTAAGGCCCCAGCTATTTCCTCTCTAACGTCCCTCGGTAATCCGGTATAGATCCCATCCGGACCTGGGGATTTGTCCACCATAATGCCTTTTAGAATACCCAACACATCCTCCCTCTTTATGCCAACTTGACCTGGAGTAATCAAACATCTATCCTTAACCTCAACATCCGTCATGTCCCTCTCCTCGGTGAATACCGATGCAAAGTACTCGTTAAGAATCTCACCCATTTTCTCTGACTCCACGCATAACTTTCCTCCTTTGAGCTTGAGTGGGCCAAGCCTTTCTCTAGTTATCCTCTTGCTCCTTATATATGAATAAAAGGCTTTGGGATTTTCTTTAACCCCGTTTGCTAAATATATTTCATGACCCCTTTTAGCCCTCTTGATTCCTCGTTTCAGATTGGTCCTACATTCCCGATATTCTTCCAAAGCTTTGTCTGTCTTCAGTCGCCTAGACCTTATGTATGCTTCCGTTTTCCTCTTAGCTAGTCTCACAATTTCACCTGTCATCCATGGTTCCCTAATCTTGCCATTTCTATCCCTCATTTTCACAGGTACATGTCTGTCCTGCACTCTAATCAACCTCTCTTTAAAAGCCTCCCACATATCAAATGTGGATTTACCTTCAAACAACTGCTCCCAATCCACATTCCCCAGCTTCTGACGAATTTTGGTATAGTTGGCCTTCCCCCAATTTAGCACTCTTCCTTTAGCACCACTCTCATCTTTGTCCCTGAGTATTCTAAAACTTACGGAATTGTGATCACTATTCCCAAAGTAATCCCCGACTGAAACTTCAACCACCTGGCCGGACTCATTCCCCAACACCAGGTCCAGTATGGCCCCTTCCCGAGTTGGACTATTTACATACTGCTCTAGAAAACCCTCCTGGGTGCTCCTTACAAATTCTGCTCCCTCTAGACCTCTGACTCTAAGTGTATCCCAATCAATGTTGGGAAAATTAAAATCTCCTATCAGCTCCACCCTGTTGCTCCTACATCTTCCATAATCTGTTTACATATTTGTACCTCTATCTCACGCTCACTGTTAGGAGGTCTGTAGTACAGCCCCAACATTGTTCCGGCACCCTTCCTATTTCTGAGCTCTCCCATATCGCCTCACTGCTCAAGTCTTCCATAGTGCTCTCCTTCAGCACAGCTGTGATATCCTCTCTGACCAGTAATGCAACTCCTCCACCCCTGTAACCTCCCTCTCTATCCCGACTGAAGCATCGATATCCTGAGATATTTAGTTGCCAATCATGCCCTTCCCTCAACCAAGTCTCAGTAATAGCAATAACATCATACTCCCAGGTACTAATCCAAGCCCCAAGTTAATTTGCCTTACCTACTATACTTCTTACATTAAAACAAATGCACCTCAGACCACCAGTCCCTTTGTGTTCATCATCTGCTCCCTGCCTACTCTGCCCCTTAGTCACGCTGACTTCATGATCTAGTTCCTTACAGGCTTTAGTTACTACCTCCTTACTGTCCACTAACCTCCTCATTTGGTTCCCATCCCCCTGCCACATTAGTTTAAACCCTCCCCAACAGCGTTAGCAAAAGCACCCCAAGGACATTGGTTCCAGTCAGGCCCAGGTGTAGGCCGTCCAATTTGTAGTCGTACCACTTCCCGCAGAACCTGTCCCAATGTCCCAAAAATCTGAACCCCTCCCTCCTGCAGCATCTCTCAAGCCACGCACTCATCCTGCCTATTCTTTCATTTCTACTCTGACTACCAAGTGGCACTGGTAGCAATCCTGAGATTACTACCTCTGAGGCCCGACTTTTTAACTTGGCTCCTAACTCCCTAAATTCTGCTTGTAGGACCTCATCCCGCTTTTTACCTATATCATTGGTGCCTATATGCACCACGACAACTGGCTGTTCCCCTCCCCCTTCAGAATGTTCTGCAGCCGATCTGACACATCCCTGACCCGTGCACCTGGGAGGCAACGCACCATTCGGGAGTCTCGTTTTCGACCACAGAACCGCCTATCTACTCCCCTTACAATTGAATCTTCTATGACTATAGCCCTTCCACTCTTATTCCCGCCCTTCTGTACAGCAGAGCCAGCCACGGTGCCATGAACCTGGCTACCTCTGCCTTCCCCTGGTGAGCCATCTCCCCCAACGGTATCCAAAACGGTATACCTGTTTTGGAGGGAGATGACCGCAGGGGACACCTGCACTGCCTTCCTGCTCTTTCTCTGCCTTTTGGTCACCCATTCCCTGTCTCCGTCACCAATCCTAATCTGCGGTGTGACCAATTCGCTAAACGTGCTATCCACGACCTCCTCAGCATCGCGGATGCTCCAAAGTGAGTCCATCCGCAGCTCCAGAGCCGTCATGTGGTCTAACAGGAGCTGCAACTGGACACACTTCCCGCACGTGAAGGAGCCCGGGACATCAGCCACGTCGGCCTCTCTCTCCCCCCTGGGCTCCCGGGTCTTCCGACATTCTGTATATCGCCACCTCTGGACTCGGAGTCACCTTCCTTTGCAGGACCTCGGACATGGGCCGGGATTCTCCGACCCTGCGCCGGGTCGGAGAATCCCGGCTGGGGGAATGCGAGAATCACGCCATGCCACCCCGATGCCGGCTCACCGATTCTCCGGCGCCGATTCTCGAGTGCCTGCGGGATTTCCGCTGCGCTGGTCAAGGGCCGTTGAAACCCCCCCCCCCCCCCCGGCGATTCTCTGGGCCTCGATGGGCCGAGTGTCAGCCGAGTTTGGCCGAGTCCCGCGGGCATGGGTCACTTATGGTCCCACATGGCGGGATCTGAAAGTTGTGTCTGCGGTTGGGGGGTGGGGGGGGGGGGGGGGGGGGGGGGGGGCGGAGGCATCGGATGCCTAGGGGGCCTCCACGGTGGCCTGGCCCACGATCAGGGCCTACCAATCGGCGGGGCCGATGTTCCTCCGCGCCGGGCCCCGAGCATGTTTGATTGCGCTCCTGTGAAGCACCTTTGAGGCAGTCTACTACTTTGAAGGTGTTATATAAATGCAGGTTACAGTTGTTGTAGATGAAGAGTAAATTGCCCTATTCAGTGTCCAGTCAATGCCTCCTATTTGCGGTACGGTATGGATTAGAGTAAGCAGAAATTATTCCCCTGTGAGGGACTTCCCCAGTTGAGTCCAGCCACCACCTCACCCTCCACTCCCTCCACTTTCCAATCAGTCACAACCACTTGGAATCTGTGCCCGGGCCTTGCAGTGTTGGTCCTTTCCCTCAAATCTACACTTTCAATCTCTGACGTGCTTTCATTGCAAGAAGATTCTGGAACACCTTTGAGGTCTGTACTACCCCTTTCAAGGTCTCCTGGTCCAAGACTTTGCTCCCCTATCACGAGTGGCCATGAGACGATTCACCTCTTCTGCTCATCTTGGCTTCCAATAGTGATCTAGAGTAGGAACCTCAGCTGCTTCCTAGCCAGGGTCATTAGAGTAATTGAGGTGCTTCTCCCTGACTAGGCACAGACCAGCAATCAAGACAACGAAATGAGCTTGCATTTCTGCTGCGTCTTTGATGACTGCAGGGCCTCCCACAATGCTTCACAGCCAATGAAGTACTTTTGTCCTGTTTTCTTAGGCTGTGTCCTGGGGGCGAGGATGTCCTGCTTCCATTGCTTTTTGACAGGTTCTGATAAGTCTTATGCACCATTTGCAGGCTCTGTCACATAATGTGTGGCACAGGCAGCATGGTAGCATAGTGGTTAGCACTGTGGCTTCACAGAGTCAGGGTCCCAGGTTCGATTCCCTGCTGGATTACTGTCTGTGCGGAGTCTGCACCTTCTCCCCGTGTCTGCGTGGGTTTCCTCCGGGTGCTCTGGTTTCTTCCCACAGTCCAAAGACACGCTGTTTAGATGAATTGGCCATGCTAAATTGCCCTTAGTGTCCAAAAAGGTTAAGAGGGATTATTGGGTTGGGGGATAGGGTGGAAGTGAGGGCTTAAGTGGGTTGGTGCAGACTCAATGGGCCGAATGGCCTCCTTTTGCACTGTAAAATCTATGTTTTATATTGCATAAAGGAGTTGCACTCCTGTGGAATGAATGTGAGGGTCAAGTTCCCCTTTGAATAATTATTTCCTTTGCAGCTTGCAAAATCATCTTTGTTGAATGAAACAACATCTGTAACCCTGCAACAATACCACATCTGGCTCCCTTTACCTTATTTGTGATTTTTTTTTATTATAAAAGACAGTCCGCAAATGTGGAGTATTTAATACCACAGCGCTCTATCCTCCCCATGTGCCCATGAGAGACATTGCTTTAAGTACTGTACCGTTAGGGGTTATCAAATTACCTCAGCTTTGGGTTAACAAGATAAGTAATTTGGATCTAGAAGTTTGATCATCATCAATCTTTCTTCCTCCTATTTGTCTCCTTGCCTGAAATGCTCGGATCTGGTCGCTGCGGGGTTGCCAATTCTTTAGGAATTCCTTGGACTCTTCGCACATTGAAGATTAATCTCCTGGACACTTCGGAGCAAAATCTAGGAATGCAAATAATAGGATATTAAAAATGTACATTTTCTATTTTCTTTACGCAATTTAATTTATTAACAATAAAGATTTTGGAATTGGGGGAAAAAGGTCACGATTATACCAACTGGAGCACAAATCGCTTGTTCCCTTTCCAGTTGACCTCGATCCCTTCCTGCTGCAATCAGCACGCTTGCTCGCACTCACTCCCATTGGCCATGGGACAGTTTCACCTCAGAGGATGGACCAATGGCAGCAGTTTAGGGGGGGGGGGGGGGGGTGAGGGCTCGTTTGATGAAAAATCCAGGAATGCACCAACCCAGAGTTGCCAACGCTATTGGGTATCAGGCATTCCAGGACTAGCTGCACCAAAGCACTTACAAAGAACAAAGAGCAAAGAACAAAGAAAAGTACAGCACAGGAACAGGCCCTTCGGCCCTCCAGGCCTGTGATGCCCTAACTATAAAAGAAACCTTCAGCCCTTACGCGGTCCTGATCCCTCCCTATTCATGTACCCATCCAGATGCCTCTTAAATGTTGCTAATGTACCAGCTTCCACCACATCCTCTGGCAGCGCATTCCAGGCACCCATCACTCTCGGCATGAAAAACATATCCCACACATCTCCCTCAAACATTCTTTGTGCTCTCCTCTATATCGGAGAGACCAAACGCAGACTGGGTGATCGCTTTGCTGAGCATCTTCGGTCTGTGCGCATTCAGGACCCTGACCTTCCTGTTGCTTGCCATTTTAACACAAGACCCTGCTCCCATGCCTACATGTCTGTCCTTGGCCTGCTGCAATGTTCCAGTGAAGCTCAATGCAATCTAGAGGAACAACATCTCATCTCATCTTCAGGCACTCTACAGCCTTCCGGTCTCAATATCGAATTCAGCAACTTCAGATGATTAGCTCTACCCCACCTCGACCCATTTGTTTTCATCCCATTTCATTGTAAATGTCTTTTACCATTTCTTTCTTTCCCCGCTGGGTCACTGTCTGTCCGGAGTCTGCACGTTCTCCCCGTGTCTGCGTGGGTTTCCTCCGGGTGCTCCGGTTTCCTCCCACAGTCCAAAGACGTGCAGGTTAGGTGGATTGGCCATGATAAATTGTCCTTAGTGACCAAAAAGGTTAGGAGGGGTTATTGGGTTACGGGGATAGGGTGTAAGTGAGGGCTTAAGTGGGTCGGTTCAGACTCGATGGGCCGAATGGCCTCCTTCTGCACTCTATGTTCTATGTTCTATCTCGTTGTGTTGCAAAATGTGAAGATATTGCCCAGTCAGGATCCCAGACTGCATACAGCGATCCCAGTTTGATTTGAAGTCATTGCGCTTGTAAATCGTTTCGGCATTTTCTCTAGCCGAGGCCTTCAAGACTTCTGTGGTACGGAGACTAGAACTGTGAGCAGTAACCCCAAATGTGGTCTGACTAAGCTCCTATATAAACTTGGCAATTCAGATCTATTTCATTAACCTCTAGAAATAGACTCCAGCACTTTGCACTCTCAATGGCCTCATCAACTTATGTTGCCTCATTTGAAAGTTGCTAAGGCCTAAAGATTATAGGTGCGGGGTGAGGTTGAAGGGAGGTAAGGGAAATTTGTGGTTGTTTCTGTACCTGTGTCACTCCCCTGGCATCACAATATTCTTGGATTCTTGCTTTTCGACCTTTGCAGTCCCGTAGAAACCAGCAGCAAACCTATCTCTTTTCATACAGTCAAAGTTCAAACTCAAAGGGCAATTGATTTGTACGGTGACACATTGTTTTCCGGATGTTGCTGAGATTTATATTAACGGTTGCAATGAATGCAAGAAATTGGAATATATATTATATTTTATAGATGTCGCAGTAAGGTTTTTAAAAGCCTGGATTAGGTATATATTTGCTGCAGTAATATTATCAAAGAATCTAGGTTAAAGTATCCAGACTGTCTGTCTGCTAAAGTTGTAATTAAGGAGTCATAAAAGGTGAGGTCATGATTCATTTCAATTACTTACTTGATTACAGATAAAGATCGAAGGGGATATTATTATGATTGATGGAGATTCCCTGGAGAGTAGATAATTTATGAGGGGTTGTATTTAGTCCGAGCGAAGCAGGTCACAGGACATCCTAGTGGGATCCAGATGATGTAATTAATGGGAGGAGTCTTGTCTGTCTGTAGTTTTGCAGTTTGCCTTTGGATTTAAGTCTGCCAAGATAGAATGATTTTAAGTTGAACAACAGTTTTGCCAAATGCCGTTAGGTTGGGCAGAAGTGTACTGGATTTTCTCTTGAAAGGAACTCACTCCAGAGACTCAACACAGCTAGCAAATAAACCTGTTTTGGTGACTTTATTTATAAGTGGCATTGGAACTGAATTAGATTGCTTCATTGGAGTTAGTGGTAGGTATCGATAGTAAGTTCAAATTTTTCCTCATGTTTAAGAACTGTTTAACTGGTAATTGTTAAGCTATTCGGCTGGATCCTCCGTGTCGATGCCAACGCAGAATTCGTGGACTTCCTCGATAGCAAAACTGGCGCCACCCCGGACTGATTCAGCGACTGCCAAGGGGCTAGCACCGGCGCCACGCGGAGCACTACTGATTCTAATGAGAAACGGTGCTGGATTCGCCTGATTCACGATTGACACTCAGGAGGCTGGCAAGCTGCAGCCATATATACCCACTTCACTCCCCCACACACACCATCCCAGCCAACAAGATGGCGGCAAGACGCGTGGCCCACATTTCACCGATGCCGAGCTAGAGACCGTCCTGGACGCCGTGGAGGGGAGGCGTGCCACCCTGTACCCAGCCCAGGAAGGAGGCTGCCAGCCGCCGGCATTCGTCATTCCTGGGCACAGGTGGCGGAGGCGGTCAGGGCCGCCAGCAACACCACCAGGACCGGCCAGCAGTGCCGTAAGAAACTGCACGACCTCCTCAGGGCGGCCAGGGTGGGCAGGCAGCACCTTGCCCCTGCCACCAACCCCCGTCCCACACACCCGTAACCCCACCCCCCACTAGAAGGGTGGCTGAACCTCCACCTTGCACCACATGCCGACACCCATACCGACCGCCATGGGTGGGTGCCCTGGCCACTGAAGCCACCAGCTACCCAGCCCCTGGGCTGCATGCGTCGGAATGTCTAACACTGTCATTTTCTGTTCCCCTCTCCCACACCCCCAGGAGAAGGCCGCCCATAATCACCTGGAGGAGGAGACAATTGGAGGGGGACCACCAGACCTGCGGCCCCTCACCGTGGCAGAGCAGAGGGCCCTGGAGGTGGTTGGCAGCCCTGAAGAAAGGGAAGTCACCGGGGTGGAGGTTGGCGGTGCGAGGAATTGAGACCCCGGTTAGTTGCGGTTCCCCGTGACACGTGTGTCAACTCAACCCCCCCATCCCCACCTCCCCTCGTCCCCACTCTCACCCTCATCTCCAAACCACCTTCAGCCCCACCACCACCACTCCCCCAGGCCCGGGGTTTAATCATGCCTCTTGTTCCTTGCAGGTCCTGCTAGTCATGGGCCAGGTCAATCTGGTGTTCCCCAGTGCCACAACGTGAGTGCCCCCCGTGTGTCGACCAACGACAAGGACACCAACACGGACGGGAGCCATATGCCTGTGGCCCAAGACACCCCAGAGCTTGACTCCAGGAACCCTCAAGTGTATTGAAAGTCAGAGAGATCTAGGTGTACAGGTCCACAGGTCACAGAAAGGGGCAACACAGGTGGAGAAGGTAGTCAAGAAGGCATACGGCATGCTTGCCTTCATTGGCCGGGGCATTGAGTATAAAAATTGGCAAGT
Source organism: Scyliorhinus canicula (assembly GCF_902713615.1). Classification (NCBI taxonomy): domain Eukaryota; kingdom Metazoa; phylum Chordata; class Chondrichthyes; order Carcharhiniformes; family Scyliorhinidae; genus Scyliorhinus; species Scyliorhinus canicula. Next base: position 8,645,778 of record NC_052157.1, on the reverse strand, counting down.
CATGTTGCAGCTGTATAGAACCTTAGTTAGGCCACACTTGGAGTATAGTGTTCAATTCTGGTCGCCAGACTACCAGAAGGATGTGGAGGCTTTAGAGAGGGTGCAGAAGAGATTTACCAGAATGTTGCCTGGTACGGAGGGCATTAGCTATAAGGAGAGGTTGAAGAAACTCGATTTGCTTTCACTGGGACGACAGAGGTTGAGGGGGAACCTGATAGAGGTCGACAAAATTATGAGGGGCATAGACAGGGTGGATAGTCAGAGACTTTTTTTCTAGGGTGGAGGGGTCAATTACTAGGGGGCATAGGTTTAAGGTGCGAGGGGCAAGGTTTGGAGGAGATGTACGAGGCAAGATTTTTACACAGAGGGTAGTGGGTGCCTGGAACTCGCTGCCGGAGGAGGTGGTGGAAGCAGGGACGATAGTGACGTTTAAGGGGCATCTTGACAAATACATGAATAGGATGGGAATAGAGGGATACGGACCCAGGAAGTGTAGAAGATTTTAGTTCAGACGGGCAGCATGGTCGGCGCAGGCTTGGAGGGCCGAAGGGCCTGTTCCTGTGTTGTATTTTTCTTTGTTCTTTGTTCTTTGACACAGATTTGCCATCACAGCTCCAAAACTATCCCAGGGACCCTCACCTGGGTTGGGCACTTCCTGGGGCACCCTCTGGGGGGCACCACACAGCTGATCTGGTCCATCAGGGGGAGGTAGGCACTCCAGAGGGGGTGGACGTTCGGAGGCTGGGCCGACCCCAGGGACTGGCTGCCGTCCAGACGGTTTTCGGGCTTCTGTAATGAACCGTCCCATCGATTGTGGAGATGTAGTTGCAGAGCCAGGGACTACATGAGGGGTTGCAGGCGAGCATCCAGCACCTGCAGGCGGAGTTGGAGGAGCAGAACCATGTGCAGGAGCAGGAGGTGGTGCCTACCATGCGTGCCACCCAGGCCAACACCGCATGGATGGCGTCCGCGGTGGAGTATTGGGGACGATGGTTTCGGCTATGGATCAGCATGTCCAAGGCCTGGGACATTCTGTGCAGGCTCTGCCGAGGCCCGGGTTAGGGCTGTCCGCTCACAGGCAGCCATGTGCCAGAACCACATACACATTGCAGCGGCGCTCCTGAGCGTGGCCCAGTCGCAGCCGGCTGTGTCATTCTGCAGAACCAAGGCCAAGGTGGGTGGTCAGTGAGGTACGCAGCAAGGTGGCTGCGTTGCCGGCTGCGGCAATAGTAGTTGTGCCAGGGCATCGTCCCAGTCCCATGGTGGCGTCACCACATGGCCCGTTCCCAAGTCGCCACCACCCTCCCCGGCCCTGGCAGGGTACTCCCCACCCCAGCCGGCCCGGCCACTCCCGGGCCCAGCAGCTCACGGTCGCGCCTCTCTGTGTCATACCTCCTCTCCCTCTCCCTCATCAGCCATGGCGCTGGTTTCACGATTTTTAAAAGCACAGTGAACCTCGCCGTCGGGAACTTGGCCCATCGGAGGTGAGGCATTGCGGAGGCCCCGGAGAATACCGGGTCAGGCCCGCTAATGATATGCCAATGGCGTTTACTGTACTTGTCGAGTGGAAAGCATTGACGCAGCTGTCGGGGCGATGGAGAATTGTGGATCGGCATGAAACCAGCGGCGCCACGACTCCGATGTCGGGACCAATTCTCTGCCCAATTGCATTTCCCGATTCCAGTGTCGGACGAAGGAGAATCCCGCCCATTGTCTTTGACTCAGTCCAGCACCGCCACAGTCGGGGGAGGGCCGGTCCGCCAGCAAGGGAGCATTAATGGGGTTGGGGGCACGGTGGGGAGTGGGGGTGGGGGGGAGGTCCGGGACACGCGAGCTGGCCGAAGTTGGGGACTATTTTTGCGGGCTGCGTCCGCCGTGAAGCACGGGGTGCGGCCGCTGCAGGCTACCGCCATGCGCATGCGCGGCCACGGACCTGGCAATGATCCGGGCCGCATCGGCAGCTCTACGCTGCTTGGCTGCTAGCCCCCCCCCCCCTCCCCCCCCCACCCCCACCGTTTTCACGCCAGCAGAGAATCCAGCCCCATGGCTTTTATTCAGCGGAGGGTGAGACGTGTGCAGCGCTAGCACAGGTGTTGTCCTTTGATGGGGAGCTAACTCGAGATTCCGTCTGCCCTCTCTGATTGGTTTAAAGCATCCCTCAGTGACCACACAGAGAACAGCTGGAGGGGTTCTCTCCGGTTTGGTACAAAGATTTATCCCTCAAACAACATCACTAAACCGGATTAACTGATCATTTGCCTCATTTGAATTCAGTTGATTCTTGCTGTTTGTGAAAATGAGTGTTCTGCTTGAATAAACTCACGGAGCAATGACTGAACTTCACATATGATTGATTGGTTGTGAAATGTCTTGGAATATCCATAAGATATGATGAGGTGTTTGGATTTGGATTTTGTTTATTGTCACGTGTACCGAGGTACAGTGAAAAGTATTTCTCTGCGAGCAGCTCAAACAGATCATTTGGTACATGAAAATAAAATAAAAGAAAAAGAAAATACATAATACGGCAACACAGGGTACACAATGTAAATATATAGACACCGACATCGGGTGAAGGATATAGTAGTATTAAGCAGGTCAGTTCATAAGAGAGTGGTTTAGGAGTCTAGTAACAGCGGAGAAGAAGCTGTTTTTGAGTCTGTTTCGTGCGTGTTCTCAGACTTTTGTATCTCCTGCCCGATGGAAGAAGTTGGAAGAGTGAGTAAGCCGGGTGGGAGGGGTCTTTGATTATGCTGCCCGCTTTCCCCAGGCAGTGGGAGGTGTAGATGGAGTCAATGGATGGGAGGCGGGTCCGTGTGATGGACTGGGCGGTGTTCACGACTCTCTGAAGTTTCTTGTGGTCCTGGGCCGAGCAGTTGCCATTCCCAGGCTGTGATGCAGCCCGATAGGATGCTTTCTATGGTACATATGTAAAAGTTGGTAAGGGTTAATGTGGGCATGCCGAATTTCCTTCGTTTCCTGAGGAAGTATAGGCGCTGTTGTCCCTTCTTGGTCATAGCGGCGATGTGGGTGGACCAGATTGGTGATGTGCACGCCTAGGAATTTGTTATGTAAATGCAAGCTGCATCCTTCTTCTCTGAACTGTTAGTTACAGTAAAATTCACATTGCCGGAGGTGGAGTTATATTGGACTGCTATCGTCACGAACGCTTTTTGTCTGTTATCTGACCTTATTGAACGGCGGAGTAGGCTCGAGGGTCCAAGTGACCTACTCCTGTTCCTAATTCACATTCTCATGTGTTCGTAATGCGAATGAAGAAAAACAGTTCTTTATGATTTTAAGATGGTGCAATGGATAATTTATTTTGGAACGTGTCCCTGGCGCAGTGATGTATTACTGCCTCGTAATGCATTCCGAGATATTCATAACACCCTGTCTAATACACTGAACGTGAGGCACTTCAGGTTGGAAATATATTATGAGGTGGATTTCTTCCCCAGTCCACTGCCCCAAGGCAGGGCCGACCCAAATTGTCATGAACTCCATCACGGGTACAAGAAAGAGGCAATCTTCTCCAGCTGCAGTGGGGATTGAACCCTCGGCTGTTGGCACCAATCTAATCCGCGCCGGACATCTCACCAACTAAACCAATTGGCTCTCACAAAGAAGTTCACCTTGCTGTGCCAACATACACTTTTCCATGCATGTTGTAGTCCAGAGCTATGGATAATGTTTGTGTGGCGGCTCCAATTTCATTCCATCACGTACCTGGCCAGGAATCGCTCCCACTCCTAGCCGCTGCCATTGGAAGGATTTTCAAGTTGACCTATGGCTGACAATGTCCCAGGAGACCCCGGCCGACGCGATGGCATTGGAAAGCCAGGGGAGTGGGATGGGACACAAGAGAAGAAAACCAACCGACTTTGATGAGTCAAATGTGACAAATGTGCAGTGATGGTGAATAAGCATCAAAGGGAGGAAATAGTTTTACTCACTCTGAGGAGCTCGAGCAAGATCTGACGCCACGGTTTCTAACAGGGATGGTAAAATGGAGGGAAAACAAGTTTATTTTTCTCGCTCTCTATCTTCCTTTTTTAAAATAAATTTAGAATATCCAATTCATTTTTTCCAATTAAGGGGCAATTTAATGTGGCCAATCCACCTATCCTGCACATCTTTGGGTTGTGGGGGTGAAACCCACGCAGACACGGGGAGAATGTGCAAACTCCACACGGACAGTGACCCAGGGCCGGGATTCGAACCCGGGTCCTCAGCGCCGTAGGTAGCAATGCTAACCACTGTGCCACCGTGCCGCCCCTTCTATCTCCGTTTTTAATGAAAGAAGTAGACTGAACCCCTACTCTCGCCCATCACACTCGTGTTCACTAATGGTGGCCTGAACCCCTACTCTTGCCCGTCACACTCGTGTTCACTAATGGTGGCCTGAACGCCTACTCTCGCCCATCACACTCGTGTTCACTAATGGTGGCCTGAACCCAGGGCCGGCTCAAGGTACCGGCAACTCGGGCAGTCGCCCGGGGCGCCATGTGCTAGGGGGCGCCATCAACGAGTGCGTGACCGGCGTCAGAGACCTGCCGACAGAGAGACGGCCCGCCGATCGGTGAGTCCCGATCATATACCAGGTCACTCCGCCCCCCCCCCCGACCCGACCCCCCCTGCCCCCGACCCGACCCCCCCCGCCCCCGACCCGACCCCCCCCGACCCCTACCCGACCCGACCCCCCCCGCCCCCGACCCGACCCGACCCGACCCCCCCCCGACCCGACCCGACCCGACCCCCCCGCCCCCGACCCGACCCGACCCCCCCCACCCCCGACCCGACCCGACCCCCCCCCGACCCGACCCCCCGACCCGACCCCCCCCCGACCCGACCCCCCCCGACCCGACCCCCCCGACCCGACCCCCCCGACCCGACCCCCCCCCGACCCGACCCCCCCCGACCCGGCCCCCCCCCGACCCGACCCCACCCCCCCGACCCGACCCGACCCCCCCCTGACCCGACCCCCCCCCGACCCGACCCGAACCCCCCCGACCCGACCCAAACCCCCCCCGAGCCGACCCGACCCCCCCCCCGACCCGACCCGACCTGACCCCCCCCCGACCCGACCCGACCTGACCCCCTCCGACCCGACCCGACCCGCCCTCCGACCCGACCCTACCCCCCCCGACCCGACCCCCCCCGACCCGACCCTACCCGCCCCCCCCGACCCCCCCCCCCGACCCCCCCCCCCCCGACCCCCCCCCCGAAGGGCGCCGAAGTTCAGCTTGCCCTGGGCGCCAGCAACCCTAGGGCCGGCACTGCCTGAATCCCTACTCTTGCCCGTCACATTCGTGTTCACTAATGGTGGTCTGAACCCCGCTCTCGCCCGTCACACTCGTGTTCACTAATGGTGGTCTGAACCCCTACTCTTGCCCGTCACACTCGTGTTCACTAATGGTGGTTTGAACCCCGCTCTCGCCCGTCACACTCATGTTCACTAATGGTGGCCTGAACCCCTACACTTGCCTGACACACTCGTGTTCACTAATGGTGGCCTGAACACCTACTCTCGCCCATCACACTCGTGTTCACTAATGGTGGCCTGAACCCCGCTCTCGCCCGTCACACTCGTGTTCACTAATGGTGGCCTGAACGCCTACTCTTGCCCGTCACATTCGTGTTCACTAATGGTGGTCTGAACCCTGCTCTCGCCCGTCACACTCATGTTCACTAATTTTCACTCCTCGTACCCGATCCCTCAGTGGAACTGATTTGTTTAAAATATTGTTTTGAAATCTCCCAGATTGCTTTCTTGGCCGCCGGAAGATTGATGGCAATTCTAGTAGACCCCCCCCCACCCATTACAGGAGCGTTGGCAACTCTAGGTCCTCAGCCAGCAAGTCCTACAGCGGGACCTAAACCAGGGGCTCCTGATTCAAAGGCAGGGACATGGTCCACTCCACCAGGGGACCTCTTAATGTGCGCCATTGTCCTACAAATGACCGCCACCTGTATCAGGCAGCCATTTCCCTGTACCTCTGCACTTACAGCCAGAGGTCAAACACATTGAGTAAAATTCCTGTGCAGTACTGAGGATTGTCAGAGGTGCCCTCTTTCAGATGGCACATTAAACCGAGGTGCCATCTGAACTTCATAAGATTCCCATGGTACTATTGTGAGGAAGGGCGGGGGAGCTTAACCCCGTGTCCTCCCAATATTTACCGCTCAACTAACATCGAAAACGAAAGGAGATTATCTGCTAACTATCACATTGCTGTTTGTGGGATTCTGCTGTGCTCAAATTTGACGCCACCTTTTGCTACATAACAGCAGTGACTACACTTGAAAAGCACTCCATTGGCAGCCAAGAACCTTGACACATCCTGAGATCATGAAAGGCTTTCCTTATGAATCAAAGTAAATAATTTGTTGGGAGTTCAGAATGCAGATGTAGAGAATCGAGTGTGAACTCCTCACCGGTTCTGGTAGCGGTGAGGGGCGATCAAAGGTGCCGCGTGGAACACCTGCGGATCGCACGGAAAATGGCCGGAGAATCGGCAGGTCCCGCGCATGCGCAGGGCTGACAAACTGCACCAGTCACACCAGGATACATGGCGCCAGCCTTGCTGGACCGCATCCCCGCCCAGCTGACCCCACCCCCTGCCATCCCGCCCCACCAGTCCCCCCAGCCCTTGCAGAAGCCCCCCCCCCCCCCCCCCCCCCCCCCCGGCCAGCGGCACGGATCCCGGCCAAGTATGGCGATGCTGGACACTGTCCGCAGCCCACACAGCAGGTTCCCGACCTCTGAGACCACACATGGTCTGCTCCGTCGGGAACTCGGCCCATTGCGGGGGAGCATCGCGGGTGGGCCGACTGATGACGCACCAACAACGTTGCAACCGCGCGCGGCGCGTTTCCCGATGTTGCGATTTGGAGGGGGCGGAGCATCGCGAACCGCCGTCAAACCGCCGCGATCCCGATTCCGGCATCGGGAGCCATTCTCCGCTCGATCGCCGATCCAGATTCCGGCATCGGGAGCCATTCTCCGCTCGATCGCCGTTCCCGATTCCGGCATCGGGAGCCATTCTCCGCTCGATCGACGATCCCTATTCCGACATCGGGAGCCATTCTGCGCTCGATCGCCGATCCCGATTCCGGCATCGGGAGCCATTCTCCGCTCGATCGATGATCCCGATTCCGGCATCGGGAGCCATTCTCCGCTCGATCGATGATCCCGATTCCGGCATCGGGAGCCATTCTCCGCTCGATCGCCGATCCCGATTCCGGCATCGGGAGCCATTCTCCGCTCGATCGCCGATCCCGATTCCGGCATCGGGAGCCATTCTCCGCTCGATCGCCGATCCCGATTCCGGCATCGGGAGCCATTCTCCGCTCGATCGCCGATCCCGATTCCGGCATCGGGAGCCATTCTCCGCTCGATCGCCGATCCCGATTCCGGCATCGGGAGCCATTCTCCGCTCGATCGCCGATCCCGATTCCGGCATCGGGAGCCATTCTCCGCTCGATCGACGATCCCGATTCCGACATCGGGCTGCGGAGAATTCCGCCCAATATCTGTTTGATTACTTCACCAGCAAAGCAGCTGCCTGGAAAATCAGTTCAATTTAATGGGACGACCAGTCTGGGAGCCTGAGTGATGCTGTGAGTTAGAATTCAGCTGGCAAATGTGATGAAGGGCAGAATCCTCGCTGAAATAAACGTGGCCAGTCGGAACCCGGTTCCTAGTGTTCTGTAACCCACAACGCAAAACATCTTTGATTGGTGTTGTCAGAGGGGTGCATTCCGCCATTGACGATCTTGTATCTCAGTTTGGATAATGTCAGGTCTTTCTGCGTCCAGGACCTAATCTGTTTTGCAGGTACCGGCAAGGATTCCAGAACATTTAAGGCCAGGGTGACCTCTTCCAATGCTGGCAAGGGGCCTGGTTTGTGGGCAGCGGGAGGCGGCTCAAGGCGTCTGCATTGGCTATTTGTGCTCCAGAGCAGTGCTCGAGGATAGGCTGCCAATAACAAGGCCCAACATTGGATCCGGGCTGCAGCGATGGGAGGAATTCTCCTCTCCTCTTTAAAAAGGCCCAGCAAAGGTTTGTGATCTGTCACTATCAAAAACTGTCCACAAATGGTGGGATTTTTTTGTAGTGAAGATAAAAGCCAACCTTCCTTCTCAATTTTTGAGCATCTGTTAGGGTCCGGGGTGCATAGGCAATGGGTCTTTCTATGCCATCTTCCCAATGCTGCAAGAGGACTGCCCCATCCCACAGGGAGAGTCTGTCTTATTTCCTTCTTGGAGTTGTAATGAGCTAGTACGTTCAATGACAGCAGTTGCCTCTTTACTTTTGTGAAGGCTGTGGTGATATGCATCACTGTAAATACACAACGGTTAATGTAAATACATGTAGACTAGATAGACACTAGAGGGAGCACCAGAGACATGACACACAGACACGACCAATGGGCATTCACGATACACACAGAGGTGACACTACCACAGGGGGGCATTACACCAACCCATATAAAAGGACACAGCACACATGATCTTCCTCTTTCCAGTGGAGACTCTCAGTGAGTACACAGAGTTGATTTGAAACACATCACACCCACCACGTGGATTGTAGCAGACTGGTTCGTCAGTCTGAGTAGCTGTAGCAGGATTAACAGGAGAGTCGAATCCAAGTAGGAGAATCGCTAACAGTTTAATAAATGTGTTAAAGCTATCTCCAAGTCTGAACCTTCCTTTGTCAGAGTGCACATCAAGGAAGCAGCTTATGCTACGTCAAGAGCAGCGCCGGCCCTAGGGTTGCTGGCGCCCCGGGCAAGCTGAACTTCGGCGCCCTTGGGGGGGGTGTGGCCGAGGGGGGGGGGCGGGGGGGGGGCGGACCCGAGGGGGGGGCGGACCCGGGGGGGGGGCGCGGACCCGAGGGGGGGTGGACCCGAAGGGGGGGCTGGGGGGGGCGGAACCGAGGGCGGGGCGGGGCGGGGGGCGGACCCGAGGGCGGGGCGGGGGGGGCGGACCCGAGGGGCGGGGGGCGGACCCGAGGGAGGGGGCGGACCCGAGGAGGGGCCGGGGGCGGGGGGAGCGGATCGAGGGGGGGGGGCGGACCGAGCGGGGGGGCGGGGGGAGCGGACCGTGCGGGGGGGGCGGGGCCGCCCTGGGGGAGGGCGGCCACTGCGCATGCGCTGGTTGGCACCGGCCCAACTGCGCATGCGCGGGACCCGAGTCTGGCGCCCCCTAGCACATGGCGCCCCGGGCGACTGCCCGAGTTGCCGGTGCCTTGAGCCGGCCCTGGTCAAGAGCATAACAAAACAAAGGCTTCATCTTGTAGCACTTGCCATGACCACTTCTGGTGCTTTTCTAACAGCAGATGTAGTAGTGACAGCACAGGCAGGCAAGATTTGCGATGAATTTTCCACAGTGATTTTATCAACCGCAGGAAAAATTTGAGTTGCATCGTATATTATGGGGTAGTTGCCTTCATAATGGCCTTGGCCTTTCATCTGTGGGTTGTTCGCCTTCCCTGTCCACCCAATACCCTGGATAGGTTTGCCTGTTTGAAGCGTTTTCATGCGTTTGAGAACCGCCTCAAGACTCCTCCATGTTTGCTAGATATTTCTGTTCTGTAGCTCCTTTAATTAATACGTCATTGAGGTATGCTGCCACCTTGCGTACCTTGGAGAGTATTTTTTGATACTCCAAAAGGCAGGCGTGTGTACTTAAAGCCCCTTATGTGTGTTTATTGTGACGTATTTGCGGGATAGTTCATCTAGTTTTGATGGAGGTTGGTGTGGCTCATGCCTAGTTTCATGAAGGCCCGGCCACCTGCTCATTTCCTTACATGTCGACAGGGTGTACTCCAGAATCGACTTTTTTCTGGTGAGCCAGGAGGTGATGGTAGGGGCGGAGGGGCAGAGTATGTGGGGATAGTAATTTAGGACCATGCGCCACACTGGCTGAAGATTCGGCTTAGATCGGGACGGGAGCGGAGGCCGGGGTGGTGGCTTGATTCGGGGTTGTTGGCAGATGGAGGGTTCTGTGATACGGTGCGGTCGGTGATTAAAGACTATGTAGAGTTGAACCGATACACTTTGTTCAGGCCTTCTCCTTGAATAATACTGGGTTACAAAATAATTTATGCCATTACAGTTGGCACATGTTTTTCCATAAACCGGGCATTGCCGTTTGCCACATTGCGAACATGAAATGGAGGATAGGATCGGCCGCTCAAAATGGCCACCCACACTGTGAACACGTTTTTAAAATAAACTTCGCCACCACACTAATGGCGTCTGCCGCCTCTTCTGCCTTTGTGCCAAAATGCTTGGTTTAATATTCTGATCTGTTTTGCTGCAAGCTCACTAGTGTGACAGTTGTTTCCCGCATAATCCGCTCGCGCAATTTATCATTGGAGATCCCGTAAACTATCTGACCCCAGATTATTGACAACTGGAGTCCGCCTTCAATCGCAAGTCTGTGAGGAAGCCACCGAATGCCTCCCCCGCGTTCTGGGTGTACGTCCGGAATATATAGCGCTCAAATGTTTCATTATTCTTTAGGGGAGCAATGCCGATCGAATTGTTTAAGACCTTTGTCGAAGCTTTTGCTGCCGGCCTCGATTGCAACAGCGGGGACCTGTTACAGTGAGCAGCAACACAATGCGGCTCATCAGGCTCTGCCTGCAGCCCAAGGGCAGCAACATTGAGTTTAAACTGTTGCTTAAACACCCTCCCAATTCTCACCTATGTTACTGGTACTCCAAAGCTATTGAGGCGTCTTGGTGCCTTCCAGCCCAGGCTTCGAAGTTTCACCGCGCATTGAGCACCAGATGCCAGTAGCTCACAAGGTTAGTCGCAAAAACGCTTTCTCTTTCTTTTCCTTCAAAGTTATCTTCAGTGATTCAGATTTATCGGTGCAGAACCTTTGAGTTCTTCGTAAATCATCCAGCCTGGTACCATGTAGCACAGTGGGTAGCACAGTTGCTTCACAGCACCAGGGTCCCAGGTTCGACTCCCGGTTTGGGTCACTGTCTGTGCGGAGTCTGCACGTTCTCCCCGTGTCTGCGTGGGTTTCCTCCGGGCGCTCCTGTTTCCTCCCACACGTCCCGAAAGATGTGCTGTTAGGTAATTCGGACATTCTGATTTCTCCCTCTGTGTACCCGAACAGGCGCCGGAATATGGCGACTAGGGGATTTTCACAGTAACCTCATTGCAGCTTTTAATGTAAGCTTGTGACAATAAAGATTATTATTATCATTTTATTATTATGTTCTGTAGACTGGCCGAAGTGAATGATGAATTACAGAACATCTAGTTCAGATTATTTATCATGAAACAACTGCATGATACAGATAACTAGGATAAATAAATTAATAAACTAAAAACAGTAACTAACTATTGGAGGGCCGAAGGGCCTGCTCCTGTGCTGTACTTTTCTTTGTTCTTTAAGATTGTAGTTTAGTCGGGCAACATGGTCGGCACGGGCTTGGAGGGCCGAAGGGCCTGTTCCTGTGCTGTACTTTTCTTTGTTCTTTGTACTGCAAAATACGTCTATCCTCCAACGCAACGTACTACCAATTCCCCAAGCCTCAGGGTCACGTGGTTGGTTTACACTGCCACCTAGTGGTCAGAGGTTGTGTATAACATTATGTACAGAATTGCTTTATGCATGTCATGATGTGGAGATGCCGGCGTTGGACTGGGGTGGGCACAGTAAGAGGTCTTACAGCACCAGGTTAAAGTCCAACAGGTTTATGGATGGATGGATTTGTTTATTGTCACATGTACCAAGGTACAGTGAAAAGTATTTTTCTGCGAGCAGCTCAACAGATCATTAAGTACATGGGAAGAAAAGGAAATAAAAGAAAATACATAATAGGGCAACAGGTATAAAATGTAACTGTATAACACTAGCATTGGGTGAAGCATACAGGGGTGTAGTGTTAATAAGGTCAGTCAATAAATGGGTCATTTAGGAGTCTGGTAACAGCGGGGAAAAAGCTGTTTTTAAGTCTGTTCGTGCGTGTTCTCAGACTTCTGTATCTCCTGCCCAATGGAAGAAGTTGGAAGAGTGAGTAAGCCGGGTGGGAGGGGTCTTTGATTATGCTGCCCGCTTTCCCCAGGCAGCGGGAGGTGTAGATGGAGTCAATGGATGGGAGGCGGGTTTGTGTGATGGACTGGGCGGTGTTCACGACTCTCTGAAGTTCCTTGCGGTCCTGGGCCGAGCAGTTGCCATACCAGGCTGTGATGCAGCCCGATAGGATGCTTTATATGGTGCATCTGTAAAAGTTGGGAAGAGGTAATGGAATCACTAGCTTTCGGAGTGTAGCTCCTTCATCAGGTGAGTTTATACATATCATCTTGTCTCCGTACACAGACAGTTTGGGGTCCAGTCCAAGCTCTTGAGCACACAATCGAGGCTGACTCTCCTGGTGAAGTACCGGGGGTACACTGCACTGTCAGGCACGCTGTCTTTGTGATGAGATGTTGAACCAAATTTCCGTCTGCCCTCTCAGGGGAATGTAAAAGATCTCGCCACTATATTTTGAAGGAGGGCAGGGGTATTGGCTTCTCGTTTACTGATCAAAACTTATCCCTGAATAAACATCACTGAGGACAGATCATCAGGTGATTATCCCATTGCTGTTTGTGGGATCGTGCTGTGCAAAATTGGCTGCCGCATTTCCTGCAGCAGATTCCATCAGCAACGATGCTTCAAGAAGGTGCCTAACTGGCAGTAAATTGATACAGGCCCTAAAGTCCTGACGGGTGCTATATAAATGCAAGTCTTTCTTTTATGCATGAAACTGTAGTCAGTTTCTGCAGTTTTGTGTTTGGGAGGCGTTAAGAAAGAAAAGTAGACACATTTGCTGATCTCGATCAGTACAAAGTGACCTCCACCTGCATAGTGAACGTGGCGGTGATGGCAAGATTGGTCTTAATTGCGATGCCTCCCATAGTGGAATAGCCGACCGAGTCCCATTGCCTGCGGCAACAGAGATGATTGGTTGCTTGGAGGAATAATTGGGTCTAAAACAAAATCTTTACCATTATTGATACAGTCGATGCATGAACACAACAACAACGAGACTTGCATTCACATAGCACCTTTGACAACCTCACAACCTCCCGCAGTCCTTTACAGCACTTTTGAAGTATAACTCCTGTTGTCGGGTAGGGAACACGGCAGCCAATGTGCGCGCTGCAAGCTCCCACAAACTGCAATGTGTGCATGAGCGGATTGACCTGCTCTTCTAGTGGATAATGGCAGAGCTCCCCTGCTCGTCTCCAAAATAGCGATGGTGAATTGTTTCAGACTCCCTGAACGGGCGGGCAGGACCTCGGTTTGACAGCTCACCTGAAAGACGCCTCTGAAAGTGCAGCACTCCCTTTATACTGCATCGAGACTGTCAGCCTGCATTACGTGCTCAGTTCTCATCGATGGAACTTGAGGCAGCAATCTCTGTGCTTTGAGGTGGGAGTGCTGCTACCCACTGAAGCCATGGATGAGAGACAACACTAATATTGTTGGGTGGGTGAGCCCCATTAAAAGTCATCTTCAGCTACCAAAAGTGTGGCCTTATAAACGATCGAATCACCCAATAAAGTTTCTTCAGCAGCTGCCGCTCCCCTGGGTAACAGAAGGTCCAACCAGGCTTCCTTTGAAATGAAATGAAAATTGCTTATTGTCACGAGTAGGCTTCAATGAAGTTACTGTGAAAAGCCCCTAGTCGCCACATTCCGGCGCCTGTCCGGGGAGGCTGGTATGGGAATCGAACCGTGCAGCTGGCCTGCTTGGTCTGCTTTAAAAGCCAGCGATTTAGCCCAGTGTGCTAAACCAGCCCCAGCCCTTTGCCTGATAACCGTGCGATGGTCGCTCGACAAAATGCGGGTGCCAGGCGAGTATAGAGTGATGTCTGCTGCAGTCAAATAGCTCACCAGCCCTCATTGCCAAGGCTCAGACGTGGCCATTGGCAACTTGGGGCGGAAAACCAGAAGCTCTCCACGTGCCCCTCGCCAGGTGAGGGGCCGATACCTTCGGGAGTGTAACAGACAGAACCGGAGAGGGTGAGCGAGAGTGGCAGAAATAAACCAGACACAAAGCGACAACGAGCTCCAGTGAAATCTAAACAAATAAATCTCAGCTGTAGTTCCAAAGAAAATATATTGGGTAAATTTGCTGAAATTTGTTTTATTATAACAGGCAATATGTGAATGTTTGGAATCCATAAATTTGAAGGGAGGGTTGTCTAGACAGAGTACAAACTAATTGGGGTCATTTCAAATGAATTTATGTGTTTGTGACTGGGTGGCACTATGTTGCAGAGTCCACTAGATGGCAGGGGTTATTGAGAAATGTCCTATTTCTGGGCACTCGAGCAGTGTTTTGAATTAGGACTTGGCCTAGCATTGCCTGGGAATGAAATGTTTCCACTGTGTGTTTAATGACTCCATTCTGTTGGCACGGCTTGCAGCACTAACATTGCTTAATCAATGTACCTTAAATTGCAACTTCTCAAACACTACCCTCCGCTGGGGCCACACCAAGTGACACTTGCTTTCATCAGAAGCAGTACCACAATTCAGCTCTTTCACACAGCTAGAAACTTTGCTGAGTTAAGAGGCTGGCCGCCGTGTGGCTCAGAGGCTACCAGGACGTGGGGCTGCCTGATACTTTAACAGTTACCAGTGGAACGGTGAGCGATTCCACCCTTGCCCTGTGCCCAGCGGAAACTCCGGGCTCAAGGTACAAACAACGTGTGCTTCACACCACTTGATTTCCCCCCTCCAATGCCCCCCCCTACAAACCATTTTGCCTCACTGAGCGAAGGCGGGATTGAAAGATTGAACGAAGAGTCTGTGCAGTGCTGAGCTCTACACAAGGTCAGAGGTTCGACCCTCGCGGTTTCTAAGCTCCTCAGTCAGCAAGAGAAAGAAAGCACAAACTTATATTTTGCAATGCCTCATGGACTTTGTTGGTCACTTCGGAGTCCGTGAATTGTTTTTTGAAGCCCAATTACTGCCATTATGCAGGCTTATACGCCATCCAACTTTGCACAGAGCAATATCCCACAAAAAGTAACAGAATGAAACAATAATCTGCTTTTGGTGGTGTTGGTCAAGGAACGAATCATGGCTAATATGACTTGCTCTTCTTCATACAATGCCATGGGATCATTAATACCCACAATTCAATGGGCCCTCGTGTAAACATCTCATGAAAAAATTTGCGTTCCCAGATGTAGCATTTCGCTTACCGCACGGCAGGATCGGCGGCGAGCCCCCCCCTCCCTCCACCATTGTTGCTGTTGGGGGAGGTGGTGGTACAACGGTATTGTTATTGTATCTAGTCATCCAGAGGCCTGGGTTGATACTCTGGGGACAGGGTTTCAAATCCCACCGTGGCATCTGGTGGAATTCAAATTTAATCAGTCGTTTCAATGAATGAATCCCCCCCCCCCCCCTCAAAAAGCTGCAATTGGAAAGCCAGTCTCAGTGACAGTGACCGTGAACCTATCATCGATTGTTGTAAAAACCCACCTGGTTCACTGATGTACTTCAGGGGAGGAAATCTGCCGCCCTTACCTGGTCTGGTCTACGTGTGAGTCCAGGCCCACAGCAATGTGGTTGAGTCTTAACTGCCCCCTCAAAGAACAATTAGGGATGGACAACAAGGGCTGATTTTGCCAGCGACACCCATAAGACCATAAGACACAGGAGCAGAATTAGGCCACTCAGCCCATCGAGTCTTCTCCACTATTCAATCATGGCTGATATTTTTCTCATCCCCATCCTCCTTCCTTCTCCCCATAACCCCTGATCCCCTTATTGGGCAGCACGGTAGCACAGTGGTTAGCACAGTTGCTTCACAGCTCCAGGGTCCCAGGTTCGATTCCCGGCTTGGGTCACTGTCTGTGCAGAGTCTGCACGTTCTCCCCGTGTTTGCGCGAGTTTCCTCCGGGTGCTCCGGTTTTCTCCCACAGTCCAAAGGTGTGCGGGTTAGGTGGATTGGCCATGATAAATTGTCCTTAGTGTCCAAAAAATGTTAAGTGGGGGCTATGGGGATAGGGTAGATATGTGGGCTTCAGTAGGGTGCTCTTTGTAAGGGCCGGTGCAGACTCGATGGGCCAAATGGCCTCCTTCTGCACTGTAAATTCTATGATTCTATAACCAAGAACCTATCTATCTCTGTCTTCAAGACACTCAGTGATTTGGCCTCCACAGCCTTCTGCGGCAAAGAGTTCCACAGATTCACCACCCTCTGGCTGAAGAAATTCCTCCTCATCTCTGTGTTAAAGGATCGTCCCTTTAGTCTGAGATGGTGTCCTCTGCTTCTAGTTTTTCCTACAAGTGGAAACATCCTCTCCACGTCCACTCTATCCAGGCCTCGCAGTATCCTGTAAGTTTCAATAAGATCCCCCCTCATCCTTCTAAACTCCAACAAGTACAGACCCAGAGTCCTCAACCATTCCTTATACGACAAGCTCTTCATTCACTAGGCATAGGAACTTTCTTACAAATGACCCATGATCATGATTTTCCACACTCCCCACGGCGTGTTTCTCCGTGGCCCCCTATTGGCCGGTGGCAGGATCTTCTGGTCTTGCTGCTGTTCAATGGGATTTCCCGTTGAATCGAATCCATCCCACGCAGTCGGGAAACCCGGGATGGGGGTGTTCGCTGATGGCGGAGCTGAAAGATCCCAGAAGAGAGAGCAGCTGGAAAATCCTCTCCATTGAGTACAAAAGCTGGGATCTAGCTCTGAACGTTTATAAAGCTCCGGGAGACTAGAGGCGGAGTATTGCGTTCAGTTACGGTCACCAAACTTTAGGAAGAATGTGAAGGTCATCAAAAAGGTGCAGAGGAGACTTAGCAGGATTTTTTATCTCTTTATCCTTTCAAGGGGTGAGGGGGTCGTTGCCGAGGTCGGCATTTGTTGTCCATCCCTAATTGCCCTTGAACTGGGTGCCTCGCTCGGCCATTTCGGAGGTTAGTGAAGTATCAACCACACTGCTGTGGGTCTGGAGTCACAGAGGGCAGCACGGTGGCACAATGGTTAAAACTGTTGCTTCACAGCACCAGGGGCACGGGTTCGATTCCCGGCTCCCCGTAACTGCGTGGGTTTCCTCCGGGTGCTCCGGTTTCCTCCCACAAGTCCCGAAAGACCTGCTTGTGAGGTGAATTGGACATTTTGAATTCTCCCACCGTGTACCCGAACAGGCGCCGGAATGTGGCAACTAGGGGCTTTTCACAGTAACTTCATTGCAGTGTTAATGTAAGCCCACTTGTGACAGTAATAAAGATTATTATTATGTTGGGCAGACCGGGTCAGAGCGGCAGATTTCCTTCCCATTTCTTAGCATTAGAATCGGTCCATGAATGAGGGATTTTAGCGACAAGGTTAGGGGTTGGTGAAGCCGGGGTCATTTGCCTTGGAGCAAACGAGGTTGGGGGCAGATTTGCCCGAAGTGGACAAGATCACGACAGGTTTGGATAAGGTGGGGGCTGGGGACATTGGGGGCTGGGACACGGCGGGAATAGGGCGACGGGGGGTGGGGGATGGCGGGGGCTGGGGATCGGCGGGGATGGTGGTTGGCGGGGGCTGGGGCACGGCGGGAATAGAGGGACCTGGGGGGGGGATGCCAGGGGCTGGGGAACGGCGGGGGCTGGGGAACGGCGGGGGCTGGGGAACGGCGGGGGCTGGGGAGCGGCGGGGGCTGGGGCACAGCGGGAATAGGGCAACGGGGGGTGGGGGATGGCGGGGGCTGGGGGCTGGGGAACGGCGGGGGCTGGGGAACGGCGGGGGCTGGGGAACGGCGGGGGCTGGGGGCTGGGGAACGGCGGGGGCTGGGGAACGGCGGGGGCTGGGGAGCGGCGGGAGCTGGGGCACAGCGGGAATAGGGCAACGGGGGGTGGGGGATGGCGGGGGCTGGGGAACGGCAGAGGCTGGGGAGCGGCGGGGGCTGGGGAGCGGTGGGGTTGGTGGTTGGCGGGGGCTGGGGAACGGCAGAGGCTGGGGAGCGGTGGGGGCTGGGGAGCGGTGGGGGCTGGGGAACGGCGGGGGCTGGGGAACGGCGGGGCCTGGGGAACGGCGGGGGCTGGGGAGCGGCGGGGGCTGGGGAACGGCGGGGGCTGGGGAGCGGCGGGGGCTGGGGAACGGCGGGGGCTGGGGAGCGGCGGGGATGGTGGTTTGCGGGGGCTCGGGCACGGCGAGAATAGAGGGACCTGGGGGGGGATGCCAGGGGCTGGGGAGTGGTGGGATTGGTGGATGGCGGGTGGTGGGGTCTGGTGGAAGTTGGTGGATGGAGGGGGTGGGGTCTGGTGGAGGTTGGTGAATGGCGGGGGGTGGGGTCTGGTGGAGGTTGGTGGATGGCGAGGGGTGGGGTCTGGTGGAGGTTGGTGGATGGCGGGGGTGGGGTCTGGTGGAGGTTGGTGGATGGCGGGGGGTGGGGTCTGGTGGAGGTTGGTGGATGGCGGGGGTGGGGTCTGGTGGAGGTTGGTGGATGGCGGGGGGTGGGGTCTGGTGGAGGTTGGTGGATGGAGGGGGTGGGGTCTGGTGGAAGTTGGTGGATGGCGGGGGGTGGGGTCTGGTGGAAGTTGGTGGATGGCGGGGGGTGGGGTCTGGTGGAGGTTGGTGGATGGCGGGGGTGGGGTCTGGTGGAGGTTGGTGGATGGCGGGGGGTGGGGTCTGGTGGAGGTTGGTGGATGGCGGGGGTGGGGTCTGGTGGAGGTTGGTGGATGGAGGGGGGTGGGGTCTGGTGGAGGTTGGTGGTTGGCGGGGGGTGGGGTCTGGTGGAGGTTGGTGGATGGCGGGCGGTGGGGTCTGGTGGAGGTTGGTGGATGGCGGGGGGTGGGGTCTGGTGGAGGTTGGTGGATGGCGGGGGGTGGGGTCTGGTGGAGGTTGGTGGATGGCGGGGGGTGGGGTCTGATGGAGGTTGGTGGATGGCGGGGTGTGGGGTCTGGTGGAAGTTGGTGGATGGCGGGGGGTGGGGTCTGGTGGAGGTTGGTGGATGGCGGGGGTGGGGTCTGGTGGAGGTTGGAGTCTATGAGGAAGCCTATTTTTGCATAGTCATTGGCAATGGTGACTGGAACCAGCTGCCTCTGGGGTAGAGACAATGAACAATTTCAAAAATGGGTGGGCACTCGAAGGAAATAAACTTGCGGGGCTACAGGGATAGATGGGAGAATCGGGATGACTAGAATGTGCCACAGCTGGGATAAACGCAATGCGATAAATGCCCTCCTGCTGCGCTATAAATGACTCGATGACTCAATGCACTTTCTCAAAGAGGAGCAAGTGCTGGGTACACAGAGGAAACCTGCGGTTCTTGGCAGAACTTAAATTAAACTTCAGAGAACAAGTAAATAAAGATGCTCGGAAATAAAGGAATGGGAGGGAGTGTACTGAAAAACTTGGAAATAATTACAAGGTCAGTATTTGGAATGTAAAGCCAACCCGAGTACCTCAAAATTCTCCAGCTGGGCATTTCTCTCGGAGATGTCCTGTTAGGAGTTTGGGTGCTTTGAGTGTATTCAGGTTTAACACAGTTAACGATGTATCTGCTGTAGTCCAATACACTGTAATCATGGAAAGCATGAGACTTGTTTTTCGGGATGTCAAAGATCTGATTCATGCTGTCTTGTACGTTTTAAATGAGAGTGCTCTAGTTTCTCGATAATTATTCCTAAAGCCGGAGTAAGTATGAGACAGGTTTCTCAAGAGGTAGCAGCATGAAATGCTGGAAAAACTCAGAAAGTCCTGCAGGATCTGTGGAGAGGCTTCTCCACCGTTTGTGGAGATCTGAAAGATTAGTTAAATTTCAACAGAGGTAACATTCCGGGTCAATGACTTTTCATCAGAGTTCGAATAAGTTATGGGTCGAACAGTTTAAAAGCAAGCGGAGAGTGATGCGCTAACAATTGCACACAGAAACACGAAACGGTACAAAAGAGGCTTTATTACCGTGAGATGTTATTCTCTCAACTGCAGCTGTAGAATGGCAGCTCAGGAGAGCTTATGAATATTTATACTGCTCCCTGTGGGAGCACAGACAGAGCACCACAGAGAGCCAGGGAGAAGGTTTGCGGCCAGGAGCTTAAAGGGAGACGGCCTGTTCTAATAATGTGGAAAGCAGGAATAGTCACGGAATTGTAATGGTGCAGAAGGAGGCCATTTGGCCCATTGCATTAGCACCAGCTCTCCAAACGAGCATCGTGACTTAGTACCATTCCTCTGCCTTTTCCCCCGTACCCTTGCACATCAGGGGCTGGTTTAGTACAGGGCTAAATAGCTGTCTTTTAAAGCAGACCAAGGCAGGCCAGCAGCACGGTTCAATTCCCGTACCAACCTCCCCGAACAGGCGCCAGAATGTGGCGACGAGGGGCTTTTCACAGTAACTTCATTTTAAGCCTACTTGTGACAATAAGCGATTTTCATTTCATTCATTTGTTTTTTATTTTCACATTGTTTCAGGGCAGCACGGTGGCCTAGTGGTTAGCACAACCGCCTCACGGCGCTGAGGTCCCAGGTTCGATCCCGGCTCTGGGTCACTGTCCGTGTGGAGTTTGCACATTCTCCCCGTGTCTGCGTGGGTTTCGCCCCCACAACCCAAAAATGTGCAGAATAGGTGGATTGGTCACGCTAAATTGCCCCTTAATTGGAAAAAATAATTGGGTAATCTAAATTTATATAAAAAAAAAAAAAAAATTTTTCACATTGTTTCGATTCAAGTAATCATCTAATGCCTTCGTGATTGCCTCGATTGAACCTGCCTCCACCACACTTTTTAATAATAATCCTTATTAGTGTCACAAGTAGGCTTACATTAACACTGCAATGAAGTTACTGTGAAAATCCCCTAGTCGCCACATTCCGGCGCCTGTTCGGGTACACAGAGGGAGAATTCAGAATGTCCAATTCATCTAACAGCACGTCTTTCGGGACTTGTGGGAGGAAACCGGAGCACCCGGAGGAAACCAGGCAGACACGGGGAGAACGTGCAGACTCCGCACAGACAGTGACCCAAGCCGGGAATCGAACCTGGGACCCTGGCGCTGTGAAGCAAAGGTGCTAACCACTGTGCTAATGCTACCGTGCATTTCCAGGCAGCGCTTTCCAGACCTGAACGACGCACTATGTGAAAAAAAATGTTCTCACATGGCATTTGCATCCTTTCCACATCATTTTAAATCTGTGCTCTCTCGTTCTTGATCCTTCTCAGAGCAGGAACAGTTTCTCCCTATCGACTCACACCGGCCTCCTCATGATTTTGAACATGTCGACCAAATCTCCTCATCTTGGGGGTCATGCAATAATGACAAAAGGAATTCACCAAGGTTCCTTAGGCAGCACCTTCCAAACCCACAAACACTACCATCTAGGAGGACAAGAGCAGCAGATACCTGGGAACCCCACCACCTGGAGGTTCCCCTCCAAGACACGCACCACCCTGACTTGGAAATATATCGCTGTTCCTTCACTCTGTAGTTGGGTCAAAACCTTGCAATTCCCTTCCTAACAGCACTGTGGGTGTACCTACACATCAGGGACTTCAGTTGTTCCAGAAGGCAGCTCGTCACCACCTTTCCGGGGGAACTAGAGATGGGCAATGAATGCTGGCCTAACCAACGATGCCCACATCCCATAATTTTTTTTAAATTATGCAATATTGCGATCGCAGACCAGACCCCAACAGTGGCAAGGAAACTGGACAGAAACTCCAATATTTTATTTTTATGAGACTGTGAGGAAAGGATACCTCACTCCAGGCGTGATTTCACAAAGAATTTGGATATGGTATATTAAAACAAACTTTATTACTAACACAGTAGTAGAATATCTTTAATATCACACCAGAAAATATCTTACAATTATCCCTTAAACAATACTACTCAATAGAGTGAATACAATACCCTTAACTGCTATCTTTATTCCCACTCAAAGAACAAGAAAAAAATAACTAATCCACTATTAAATCCAATGGCACTCAGGAATACTTGTTTTACAGAGATGGGGCTAGATTCTCCACCGCGGGATGCTCCGTTTTGCCGGCAGCACAAGGGTTTCCCTACGGCGGGGGGCTACCCCACAAAGGGGAAGCCCATTGACTGTCCGGCGTAACGGAGCATCCCGCCGGCAGGAATATGGCGCGATGGGATGGGGAAAGAGAAATCTCTTGGCACTGTGTTAAAGACAAGACCTGACTCCTGCCAGAACCATGCAGAAACTCTGGGGGGCGATTCTCCGAGCCCTGCGCCAGGCCGGAGAATTGGCGCCATTTGCGCTGTCGCGTTTGGCACGGCGCCAGCTGCAGGCCGCTGAATTCGGCGGGGCCACCGGTTCTCCAACCCGGATGAGCCGAGCGGCTGCGCCGATACAACAGAGTCCCGCTGGCGCCGTTCACCCCTGCTCGCTGCTGGCAGGAACTCTGTGGGAACGGTTGGTGGGGGGCGGCCTGTGGGGCAGAGGAGGGGGGCTCCTTCACCGGGGGGGGACCTCCGATGGGGTCTGGCCCACGATCGCGACCCACCGATCGGCGGGCCAGCCTCTCCCCTCCCGAGCCTACTTTCTGGCTCGGCCGGCCCCTGAACACCGACCCCTTGTTGAGTCGGGGCCGGAACGCGTAAGAAGACCTCCCGCGCATGCGCAGGTTTGGCGTGGCCCAACTGCGCAAGCGCAGGTTGGCGCAGCGCCCATTTGGTGCTGCATAAGGAGGCTGGAGTGGCGTGAACCGCTCCAGCGCCGCAGGGGGCCAAAATCTGTCGTGCCCAGGCCCAGTTCGCACCGTCGTGAAACATGACAGTGTTCACGACGGCGCGAACACTTGGGCCCAATATTGGAGAACTGCCCCCTCCGGCTTTATTTCTTCAGAAGTTGTTTTAGCTGATGTCAGACCCCTTTGTTCTCAGGCAAGTCTGCATTGCTCTAAAGATTGTTAATCTTTTTTGACTGAACTGCAGTGAACAAACTGCTTAACCTGTAGTCACAGTTTCAACTATAATTCCAATGACCTGTTTTCCTTGCAAAATGCCTGATTACTTAGCTCCACCCAGTAATGACATCATCTTACCAAACTGAAATCTAATTAACTCCACAGGGAATTCCCATAATCAAAACAGATCCCAACAGCCCAAGCTTTTCACGATAGTTTTATTGCACTCCTGGCTCGCAAAATATACTTGCCTTTCAAACTAGGATCTCTTTTAAAACATGATTGCAGCAGTCAGTCTGTGAGAGAACTGAGTCTGCACGTTCTCCCCGTGTCTGCATGGGTTTCCTCCAGGTGCTCTCACACAGTCCAAAGACGTGCCAGTTAGGTGGATTGGCCACGATCAATTTCCCTTCGTGCCCAAAAAGGTTAGGAGGGGTTATTGGGTTACGGGGATAGGGTGGAAGTGAGGGCTTAAGTGGGTCGGTGCAGACTCGATGGGCCGAATGGCTTCCATCTGCACTGTATGTTCTATGTAACCCAGGCTTTTAACCTTTACTGCAGCAAATACATATAACACAACACATCTGAAGTCCCTACATTCATCATAACAAAATGTCGAAGCTCCAACCTCTAATTTGTGTGATGAACACAGGTATAATTCAATTACCATTTTAAATTTGTACATTTCCTGGTTAATGTTTATAGAATTGACTTTCCATTACAATTTGTCGCTAAATAACAAATCTTTCATCAGTTTGGGAAGGAAAGGAGCTGGAAGACACCTGGCTGAGATACTATTGCACCACAAGTGGCAGTAAAGTGTAATTACAATGTGACAAGTTTACATAGGCAGTTTCCATTATAAAAGTTAATGTAACAATTTAGAATGAAAAAGTTGATGCAAAACTGTGACAAAAAGATGACAACAAATAATGTTTGGTTGATGGGCGTTCATCCACAGATGTGGATCCATATTATTTAATCAATAAGGCAGTCATATTCTGATCATCCACGGTACTTTAATAGCTGTACCTTACCAGAGAATCATCTGGATCAGAAGGAGGCCATTTGGCCCATTTTGCCGTTACTAACTTTTTGGAAGAGCTAGCTAATCAGTTCTATTTCCCTCTGCTCGTTCCCCATAACCCTTACACTATCTTCAATATCATATATATATATCCATAAATTGTTTCTAATTTACTATTGAATCTGCTTTCAGGCAATGTGTTCCACTTTATACTAATTCGCTTTAGATGAGAGAGTGCTGGTGATTTCAGTTTTTCTTGATTTCTACCACAGTCAAAATGAAGAATAAAATATAAATCTCCATAAAGTAGCATTTGATAAAGATAGCAGTGAGACTGCTGATATAGCTGCAGGAGGAATGGACATGAGATTTGGCTTAAACAGAATTAGAAAGACAGAAATAGAATCATTAAAATGTACAGCACAGAAATAGGTCTATATTATATAATAGATAAGACAGACATCTTTAGCTGTTATTGTGGTCATGTTCAGCTCTTTAGTACCTCACCAAAGAATCATCTGGCTCAGAAGTAAGCCACCCAGTCCATCATTCCTGAGTTGGATCTTTGAAAGCGCATTTGTGTTACCCCCCCCCCCCCCCCCCCCCCCCCCCCCCCCCCCGCATCCCTTTAAGAAGGGGCGCAAACATTGAACCGAGATTAAAGTTAAAAGAGAAACTTATCAAGTCAAATCGAGATGTCGTTGGCTGCGTCAGCCTCACATTCCTCCCCTGGCAGATGCAGAAGGCCCCCAAATTCATTTGAGGACGTTGTGTGCTGTCAAGGTTCTCCGTTTTGCTTATTATCAATACCTAGTCACTTGTCCCTGCTTCCTATCCATTGGCTCCTCATAGGAAGTCCTCATGTGTGAAGGTGGGGCGAGGAGATGAGGAGGAATTCCTTCTCTCAGAGGGTAGTGAAGCTGTGGAATTCTTTACCTCAGAGAGCTGTAGAGGCTGGGCCATTATGTATGCTCAAAGCTGAGATAGACAGATTTTTAATAAGTAAGGGAATCAAGGGGTGATGGGGATCAGGTGGGAAAGTGGAGTTGAGGGTTGTCATATCAGTTCGGTCGTGATCTCATTGAAAGGTGGGGCAGGCTGGACGGACCAAATGGCCTACTTCTGCTCCTGTGGTAAACACTGAGGCCTAACACGATTCAGTAAGTTGGCCAAACTCTCTGCGTGGGCTCACACATTAAGAGTGGCCACTTGGAAAGGGTCATTGGAATGAATCAGAACTCCAGCAATCCGGACCCCCCCCCCCGGCCTGGTGTTTCCTACACTACAACAGTGACAACGCGTCAAAAGTAATTAGTTGCCCGTAAAGGACTATTGGAGGTTGAGACGCAGTGACGTAGTTGTATTGTCACCGGTCTAGTAATCCGGAGTAATCCAGGGTAATGTTCTGGGGTCCTGATTTCCAATCCCGCCATGGCAGATGGTGAAATTTGAATTCAATAAAAATCTGAAATTAAAAGTCAAATGATGACCATGAAACCATTGTCGGTTGTCGTAAATGTCCATCCGGTTCATTAATGTCCTTCAGGGAAGGAAATCTGCCGCCCTTACCTGGTCTGACCGACATGTGACTCCAGACCCACAGCAATGTGGTGGACTCTTAATTACCCCCGACTAAAATGGGCTAGTAGGCCACTCCCTGCTTAAATGGCGTCATTTAAGAGGCAACTAGACAGCACGGTAGCATAGTGGTTAGCACAATCGCTTCACAGCTCCAGGGTCCCAGGTTCGATTCCGGCTTGGGTCACTGTCTGTGCGGAGTCTGCACGTCCTCCCCGTGTGAACGTGGGTTTCCTCCGGGTGCTCCGGTTTCCC
Source organism: Scyliorhinus canicula (assembly GCF_902713615.1). NCBI lineage: Eukaryota > Metazoa > Chordata > Chondrichthyes > Carcharhiniformes > Scyliorhinidae > Scyliorhinus > Scyliorhinus canicula. The sequence goes on along the minus strand of NC_052157.1, from coordinate 8,620,015 downwards.
CCCACAGTCCAAAGATGTGCAAGTTAGGTGGATTGGACATGATAAATTGCCCTTAGTGTCCAAAATTGCCCTTAGTGTTGGGTGGGGTTACTGGGTTATGGGGATAGGGATAGGGTGGAGGTGTTAACCTTGGGTAGGGTGCTCCTTCCAGGAGCCGGTGCAGATTCGATGGGGCGAATGGCCTCCTTCTGCACTGTAAATTCTATGATCTATGATCTGGACAGGTATGTGAACTGGCGGGAACAGAGGGGAGTAGACCTTGGAAAATAGGAGACAGGTTTAGATAAAGGATCTGGATCGGCGCAGGCTGGGAGGGCCGAAGGGCCTGTTCCTATGCTGTAATTTTCTTTGTTTTTTACCTCAGAGAGGTTCTTTGAATGGAGTGGTAGCCTCTCAGTTCAAGGGCAGTTAGGGATGGGCAATAAATGCTGGCTCAGCTAGTGATGCCGACATCGCAAGAATTAATTAAAAAATGGTCCTAGGGTTGTGAAAGCTGGAGATGAATTGGATAACTCTATCAAAGAGGCAGAATCAGTAAGGAACTGGGAGAGGATTTGGTAGTTTCTGGCCGACATTCAATGAATATTAATGTCCTCCTGTGTAGAACCATTTTTTAAAAATTATTTTTTGATTTTTTTTAAACATTTTAAAATGTTTCCAATTAAGGGGCAATTTAGCGTGGCCAATCCACCTAGCCTGCACATCTTTGGGGTTGTGGGGGTGAGACCCACACAGACACGGGGAGAATGTGCAAACTCCACACAGGACAGTGACCCGGGGCCGGGATCGAACCCGGGTCCGTGTCGCCCTGAGGCAGCAGCGCTAACCACTGCACCACGTGCTGCCCATCCTGTGCAGAATCATGCAGCACATTTGGCCCATCTGCCCCGTGCTAGCTCTCTGGAAGAACTATCCAATTCGTCTCGTTCCCCCTGCTCTTTCCCCGTGGCACATTTTTGATTCTCAATTTGGACGGGGTAGGAGAAAGTGAGGTAAATGAGCAGCATTTTAAATTCTACAGCTGGAGAAGCAAAGTCTGTACCAAGCAAGTTAAGGGGTAATTTAAATGAAGTGACTTCGAATTAAGAGTAGGGTGGAAATAGGGAAAAGGTACTGTTGCAAAAGCTAACGGTCGAAAGTTATTTAGAGAAAAGTGGAAGCCAGCATCATACTGGAATCTGTGAGCTAATTCCGGCCTTTGTAATGAACTAGTTAATGGTGCACACTTACATTTCTGGGCACGAAGGATCAAAGATTAATATCAGATGTAGTCTGCCCACAGCGCTATGGACTGATAACAATCAGAGGTTGGCAGGGTCAGGCAGAGGATAATGTGATAAATAACACTGATTCCAGCTTTATCTCTGTGGAAATCATAGAATCATAAAATTTACAGTACAGAAGGCGGCCATTCACCCCATCGAGTCTGCACCGGCCCTTGGAAAGAGCACCGTACTTAAGCCCACACCTCCGCCCTCTCCTGTAACCCAGTAACCCCATCTAACCTTTTTCTTCGGACACAAAGGGGCAATTTAGCATGGTCAATCCACCTAACCTGCACATCTTTGGACTGTGGGAGGAAACCGGAGCACCCGGAGGAAACCCAGGCAGACACGGGGAGAACGTGCAGACTCCGCACAGACAGTGACCCAAGCCGGGAATCGAACCTAGGACGCTGGAGCTGTGAAGCAACAGTGCTAACCACCGTGCCACCATGCCGCCAAAGGCAACTCAGGCAAATATTGATCGAGCCATCTTTAATTGCTTGAGCCCTGAATCCCGGTTTCAGTAATAAACTTGAAACGAATTGATCGATTTTTAGCCAAACCTCAGCCAATGTGAATGCCCTCATGCGTATAGAATCACAGAATGATACAGCACAGGAGGAGGCCATTTGGCCCATCGAAACTGTGCTGGCTCTTTGACGGAACTATCTAATTAATCTCACTCCCCTACAGCAAGCAGATAGGAAGGGAGTGGTATGGTGGCCTATAGTGCACGAGGATTTGAGTACAGGAGCAGGGATGTCCCACTGCAGCTGCACAGGGCCCCGGTGAGACCACACCTGGAGTATTCGCCTGCAGTTTTGGTCTCCTTACCTAAACCTGCCATAGAGGTAAAGGTTCACGAGACTGATGGCTGGGATACGAGGTGAGATTGTGTCGACTGGGCCTGTTTTCACTGGAGAGGGGATCTCATTTAAATGTATACGGTTCTGACGGGACTGAACAGATTGGATGCAGGGATATTGTTTCCCTGGCTCGAGGCAGTGGGTTGGGGGGGGGGGGGGTGAGGGGGGGTGTTGTCTAGGACAAGGGGTCACAGTCTCAGGGCGGAATCGTGCCAGAATTTGGCACAGTGCCAGGCTCAGGCTGAAAACCGGCCTGTAACTCTCCAGTTGCACAGACCACTTTCCTCACCAAATTTTGAGCCTCTTTAAAATCAGAGTGATCGGGGTTTACTCTGATGGGGTGGGGTCTGAGAAAACCAGCACCTGGCTCCACAGAGATCGGGGTGCCACCTTTCGAGAACGTCCCATCAGAACTGATACTGAACAGCCCCCAGCCCCCACCACAGAGGTATCGGGGGCTCTGGCCCTCCAGAAAATCATCGGGGGCTCCCCCCACCCATCCACCCACCCATCGGGGGCTCCCCTCACCCACCCAGACAACTATCGAGTGCTCCCCACCACTGCAGCAGAATCATCGGTGTTTCCCCTCTTCAGTGTCTGCATGTTTTCCCCCCTCAGAAAGTCTCTTCCCCCCCCCTCCCCCCCCACCCCCCCACCCCCCACCCACCATCATGTACGTATTGGCACAGTAGCACAGTGGTTAGCACTGTCGCTTCACAGCTCCAGGGTCCCAGGTTTGATTCCCGGCCTGGGTCACTGTCTGTGCGGAGTCTGCACGTTCTCCCCGTGTCTGCGTGGGTTTCCTCCGGGTGCTCTGGTTTCTTCCCACAAGTCCCGAAAGACGTGCTGTTAGGTAATTTGGACATACTGAATTCTCCCTCTGTGTACCCGAACAGGCGCCGGAATGTGGCGACTAGGGGATTCCAGCCATAAATTCATTGCCGTGTTAATGTAAGCCTACTTGTGATAATAATAAAGATTGTTATTATTATTACATATCAATGGACCCCCCCACATGCGGCTCCCACGAGGACCCACCCCTGGCACTGCCAACCTGGGCTCGGCCATGTCCCTCTCCCCCGGGGGCTATACTAACCTTGATGCTCCCAGAGGGATTCCCTCGACTGTTTTCTGCTTTGCCAAACATATTGTAAACAAGGTTTGAATATATTGTGAGGGGGGGGAGGGGGGGATTCATGTGGCCAGGATGTCCGTGAATAACATTCCCAGTAGGGTTTTACCCCCACAACCCAAAGATGTGCAGGGTGGGTGGATTGGCCACACTAAATTGCCCCTTAATTGTAAAAAATGAATTGGGTACTCTAAATTTATTTAGAAAAAATAATATTCCCAGTTCACACTCTAGGAAATCTCCTCTGCGCCCTCTCCAGGGCCTTGACATCCGCCCTGAAGTGTATCTCTGGTCTGTTGGAGACACCATTGTATGAAGTCAGCAATGCCACCCAATTTACAGTTCCCAATTCATTTTTTTCAATGAAGGGGCAATTTCTCAAGGATATGTGACTCCCGTCCTTGTATCGATGGCATAGCCCACTTTCTAATACATTATTCTCACAGTAGTATCATCCCAAAGCACATCTCTCTTCATGTGTTCAGAGTAAGTGTTCAATTGTTCAGCTGTTCTGCATTTGATTACGTGAATCTGTATCTTATTGATGCTCATTGTGTTTGATTAATTAAGCCTGGCTGTGGACTCAGAGAAAAAGTAAACACCCTGTAGAAGTTCTGGAAGCAAAGAGCTCTAAGCACAGAGCAGACATTTAAAAGCACCGTGATCAAAACCTGTTACGTGCGTAGATACTAGTGTCTTCTCTATATAGCTCCGAGATAAAATAAGACAACAGTTAGCAACTTTGTGATTATACATTTGCACAATGGTCCTAGATTAACATCTTTTCTCTGACAAACGTCCAGAGTTGGATTCTCTGATCCCCCGGCCACACATTTCTCGGCGGTGCGCCGTTTGCTGGTGGTGGCATTCCACTACTCTCGCCACTTTCCCGTGGAAACTGTCCCACCCCACTTCGGAACGGACGGGCGGGGTTGCTCTGCAGGCGGGAACAGGGAATCCCAACAGCTGGAGATTCCCGGCTACCATGTTGATGAGCAGGGAATGGCCAGCTGGTCCATCAGGCCTGCCCTTCGCCAGGTAGGCAGGAACGTTAGAGCAGCACGGTAGCACTGTGGATAGCACAATCGCTTCACAGCTCCAGGGTCCCAGGTTCGATTCCGGCTTGGGTCACTGTCTGTGCGGAGTCTGCACATCCTCCCCGTGTGTGCGTGGGTTTCCTCCGGGTGCTCCGGTTTCCTCCCACAGTCCAAAGATGTGCAGGTTAGGTGGATTGGCCATGATAAATTGCCCTTAGTGTCCAAAATTGCCCTTAGTGTTGGGTGGGGTTACTGGGTTATGGGGATAGGGTGGAGGTGCTGACCTTGGGTAGGGTGCTCTTTCCAGGAGCCGGTGCAGACTCGATGGGCCGAATGGCCTCCTTCTGCACTGTAAATTCTATGAAATCTATCTACGTTACGCTTTACCATTTCCTGTAATACACCCCCCCCCCCCCACCCCCCTCCACCCCACTGACCACCCACCAGGACTGTCCTTTGCCCCCACCTCACACTCAAAACCTGCAACCACCTCGTCTCCTGGGAGAAGCAAAAAAAAAAGTCAAAAAACAGGGAATAGAATACACCGGAGATTCATTCCTCTCCGACCCCCTCAGATGACCCAGGAAATCACAGTAACCATGTGGTATCTGGGTGTGAGCTGGTATGATGACATGACGTGATTCCTGCTCCAGCTCCTTCAGGAAGTCAGTGAATCAACACGCAGCCCACCAACTGGCCACACATTCTAGAGGCTCAAACTCTCTGGTAAATGCAAGACCCCCCACCCACCCACCCCCCTATATCTAATCTATTCTTCCCCTCTTACATAGTTTAAATCTGTGCTGTCTGCTCCCTCCCCCAGCCTGTTAAACCGTGCTCATAATCTATCGCTGGGGGAACAAACTAGTCCTTTAATTATTTCATTGACTTAACCGTTGCACTGTGGGCCTTGGGTCTGCTTCAGTTTCTGACCTTTCATCCACCTCCGGCTTCCCCTACTGCCCCCCCCCCCCCCCCCCCCCCCCCCCACGCACCCCCCCCCCCCCACCCGCCTTTTGCCCTTCTTGTAATGCGATCAGAGATCACTTTCCTCAGGCTTTTATTTAAAGTGACTTTGTTTTTGCTGATGCTTGTTGTTCTGCGCTTTGCCTCTCTCTATTGTGGAAAAAGAGGGGCAACCCACGCCAAGAAATGTAGTTGGCGAGATGAACGCTTGATAATTCTGCCTTAACTTGAAGCAGCCGATTTGCAACCAGCTTAGAGGTCGTGGTTCTTTTCAATTATTTCTTTCTCGCAATATGCTCCGCGCAATAAGCACCAACTCCGGCCAACAGCTTCCTGATGCCTTTTGTCCCCCCCCCAATAGCAGATACCACCACTCGAAACCTAATGTCAGTGGGCTAAACACCTTCAGGCAAGAGTTAGGCCTGTTGTTGGCTGAGAGCGGAGGTCACCTCTTGCAAAGGACAGTAAGAAGTCTTACAACACCAGGTTAAAGTCCAACAGGTTTGATTCAAACACGAGCTTTCGGAGCGCAGCTCCTTCCTCAGGTGAATGGCGAGGTACCTCGCCATTCACCTGAGGAAGGAGCTGCGCTCCGAAAGCTCGTGTTTGAATCAAACCTGTTGGACTTTAACCTGGTGTTGTAAGACTTCTTACTGTGCTCACCCCAGTCAAACGCCGGCATCTCCACACCTTGCAAAGGATGGCTGTGCTGCTGAATTATCTCGGCCAGAGCGGCCACCTGGATTAGCTCCAATTGTCTAGGGGGTCATAAAGGAAGTTTCCAGATGATTCTTTTTCAAAAATTGTCCTGGGGTTTTATCTCTTTAATCGCCTCTCCCAAGAGATTACCGGTGGAGTTTTTTAAAAATAGAATTTACAGTGCAGAAGGAGGCCATTCAGCCCATCGAGTCTGCACCGGCTCTTGGAAAGATCACCCTACCCAAGGTCAACACCTCCACCCTATCCCCATAACCCAGTAACCCCACCCAACACTAAGGGCGATTTTGGACACTGAGGGCAATTTATCATGGCCAATCCACCTAACCTGCACATCTTTGGACTGTGGGAGGAAACCGGAGCACCCGGAGGAAACCCACGCACACACGGGGAGGATGTGCAGACTCCGCACAGACAGTGACCCAAGCCGGAATCGAACCTGGGACCCTGGAGCTGTGAAGCGATTGTGCTATCCACAATGCTACCGTGTCTGCCCTGGTTCTCCGTTCCTTCACGCCAGCGGTATTCTCCGGTGACTGTGCACCAAATTCTCTGCTCTCGCTGGCCGGGGAGGCGGTGGCGTAGTGGTATTGTTACTTGATTAGTAATCCAGAGACCCAGGATAATGATCTGGGGACCTCGGTTCAAATCCCATCTGGTTCACTAATGTCCTTTCGGGAAGGAAATCTGCTGCCCTTACCGGGTCTGGCCGACATGTGACTCCAGACCCACAGGGATGGGCAATAAATGCTGACCAAGCCAGCGACCCCCACATCCAATGAAAAAAGGAGCGGGAGCGAGGTGGATTCGCAACGGAGAATCCCGGCCTATGTGTCTAAACCGTGACACGCGAGGCATTGCAATTTTGTTGGACGCCAGCCATCGAGGGCAGGGGGGCCTGTACTGCGCTGTAATGTTCCATTTTCTATGTTCTAATCTCTCCTCCTGGGCCAACCCTCCCATCCCATGGGTTGATGTCAGGTGGTTTCATTCCTTATTTGTGTTTTTGTAGCGATTGGATACAACTGAGTGGAGATGGACTGAGTGGCTGCTCGGCCATTTCAGAGTCATTGAAGGGACCAATCACATTGCTGTTGGTCTGGAGTCACATGTAGGCCACACCAGGTAATGACGGCAGATTTATTTCCCGAAAGGACATTCGTGGATCAGATGGGCTTTTACGACAATCGACAATGGTTTATGGTCATCATTAGACTTTTAATTCCAGATATTTTATTGAGTATAAATTGCCGGGGTGGGATTTGAACCCGGGTCCCCAGACTATTATTATTATCCTGGCTCTCTGGATGACTAGTCCAGCGACAATACCACTACTACCTCCCCACAAAGGATTTTATGTATTTAAATATGTACGATAACTTGCTCCCAGTGGTGATTGGGTGACGATGAGCTCCACAGATTGGACACAGTGACGTGCTCAGAAAGAACAGAACCTCATTCTGCTAGTCGGCACACCGAGAGCACCAGGATGCAGTTCATGAATTATAACAATAATAATCTTTATTAGTGTCACAAGTAGGCTTACATTAACACTGCAGTGAAGTTACTGTGAAAAGCCCCCTAGTCGCCACATTCCGGCGCCTGTTCGGGTACACAGAGGGAGAATTCAGAATGTCCAATTCACCTAACAAGCACGGGCTGGATTCTCCGCAGATCTACGCCGAAATCGAGTTTGGTGCGGTGGTGCAGAATCAGCGCTCACGCCGAAATCGGGCCCGGCTCCGGTCCGACAATTCTCCAGGACCCGAGAATCGATGTGATCGCGGAATACTCAACGCAGCTGGGGAGCCATTGCCAGCGGCCCGCCCACTGATCCTGCGCTTCCAGCTGGCCGAGTTCCCAACGACCTGCATCTAACCACCTGTTGCCGTTCGGGAACCTCGCATGGCGGCGCAGCCGCTGGAGGCCGTCGCCGTGCACATGCGCGGACTGCAGACCGGAGGTGCGGGGGGCCCGTATCCGCAACTAAAGCTGCGTGAATCACTCCGGGTCCCTGCCAGCCCCCTGCAGGTGAGTGGTGAATCGACTGATCTTTTTCATTGGAAACCCGGGCGTGAAACGCCAGCGTTTTTACGCCGGCGTGGGGACATAGCCCCGTTTTGGAGAATCCAGCCCCACGTCTTTCGGGAGGAAACCGGAGCACTCGGAGGAAACCCACGCAGACACGGAGGGAACGTGCAGACTCCGCACAGAGAGTGACCCAAGCCGGGAATCGAACCTGGGACCCTGGAGCTGTGAAGCAACTGTGCTAACCCTAGTAATCCAGATGCCTGGACCAATGCTCTGGAGACATAAATTCAGAGGAAATACAATCCAAAACCTGGAATAAAATGCTGCTCAATGTGTTCATGAAACTATTGGATTGTTGGAACAATCCATCTGGTTGTCAATAACCTCCTTTGGGGAAGGAAATCTGCCGTCCTTACCTGGTCTGGCCTCCATGTGATTTCAGGCACAGCAATGTGCTTGTTTCTTGTTTCAGTTGGAGACGCCTCTGAGGCAATTAGGGATGGGCAATAAATGCCCGTCGTGCCAGCGGCTCTCCCAAGTGTGAACTGTGCAACCAAAGAGCTGCCACAGACACAATGGCCTCTTTCTTTCCTGTGACAGATGTCATTGCAGTATCACCTCCTGTTGTCTCGCTCAGGCTACAAGCCTCCAGCTCCTCTCCGCCACCTCCAATATCTTAATAACTCAGAAACTAATGTGTTAGGGGCAAAGTGAACACACCATTGTTTGTAACGCCTCTCAGAATTTTCTCCCAGGCCGTTACTCATTGCAGATTTGTGAAGACTCCAGAACATTCCTGATGGGTCTGCGGTCACAGTTTGCCCTCCCAACGGGGCACTCATTGAATAAGTTTTTTTTTTTTAGCATCTTTGTCGAACGGAAGCCATGGTTTGCTGGCTGTGAATGTTGATATCTCTGTAGTTCTGCATTGTTTATTCTATACGCTGTTGCTCGTTTTGGTGAGTGTGCTTTACACTCAATTGGCTCTGTTTTATAACCTTGCTCCAGAGTCGTCAGGTATCTTTATGATACCGCCACGAGGTTAGAACTTAGAACAGTACAGCACAGAACAGGCCCTTCGGCCCTCAATGTTGTGCTGAGCAATGATCACCCTACTCAAACCCACGTATCCACCCTATACCCGTAACCCAACAACCCCCCCCTTAACCTTACTTTTTAGGACACTACGGGCAATTTAGCATGGCCAATCCACCTAACCCGCACATCTTTGGACTGTGGGAGGAAACCGGAGCACCCGGAGGAAACCCACGCACACACGGGGAGGACGTGCAGACTCCGCACAGACAGTGACCCAGCCGGGAATCGAACCTGGGACCCTGGAGCTGTGAAGCATTAATGCTAACCACCATGCTACCATGCTGCCCTAAGGTTCAAGTTCAAGTGCTGATCAATAACTCAATACACCAGTTAGTAAGGTTCAAATCAAAACACATTTATTATACACACAGTCAATCGCTACTCATGCATAAATACTACAAAACTAGACTACTTCTACCACTACAGGCCAATACTTATCTTCTGGAAAAGGAACCCACTGGGTCAGGGAACAATGGCCTCTCGTTCGATCCTGAGGCTGCAGGCTTCCAGCTGGTATGGACTAAGGGTTAGGAGCGCCTATCTCGTAGCATGCGTTGACTGGACACTTACTTGTTGGTGCAGCTGCTAGGCAGGTCTCTGTCAAGGGTTGTTTCGAGCTGCTGGGAGACCCTGCCAAGAAGGACGAGTTGAACTTGGGGCCTCCAATTTATAGACCCCAGGGGCTTCGCGCCCTTTTGGGTGGACCCCATACCTGACTCCAATCGATTGGATCACGTACCAATCGATCGGTTTGAATTCCCCAATACTGGGGCTGTTTCCTGATCGCTGGGCGGTCCTTGGGTGCTCGTTAACTTCTTTTGTCTTGGACTCCTGCTGGCGCCGAGGAATCTGGCTTTACATTGGTCATCCTTAATTGTATCTATTGTGCCCGGGAATTCCTCATTTAATATGTATGGCTGCTGGTTCCAGTGCTGTCTGTTTTCTGCAGACCGAATACACAGAAGAACTCTGCAAACTGCTTGTTTTCTGATACTGTCCATTTTTCCCTGCATTCTCAGCGAATCTCCATTTTAACTCGGGAAGTGACCACCCCAGGTGGCTACAATGCCTTTTTAATTAAATAGCTTTCCCTCCGTCATTCTGCAGATCTGCCCATTTTCACACAGAATCACAGAATGATAGAGCACAGAAATGGCCCTTCGGCCCATCGAGTCTGCACCGATAGATGAAAAACACCTGACCTGTCTACCTAATCCCATTTGCCAGCCTTGAATGTTATGACGTGCCAAGTGCTCATCCATGTACTTTTTAAAGGATGTGAGACAACCGGCCTCTACCATCCTCCGGGGCAGTGCGTTCCAGACCGTCACCACTCTCCGGCTCAAAGGTTTATCCTCAAATCCCCCCAAAACTCCCACCCCTCACCTTGAACTTGTGTCCCCTCACAACCGACCCTTCAACTAAGGGGAACAGCTGCTCTCTATCCACCCTGTCCATGTCGTTCATAATCTTGTCCACCTCGATCAGGTCGACCCTCAGTCTTCTCTGCTCCAGAGAAAACAACCCCAGCCTATCCAACCTCCCTTCAAAATTCAAATGTTCCATCCCAGGCAACATCCTGGTGAAACGCCTCTGCACCCCCTCCAGTGCAATGACATCCTTCCTAACATGGCCTCCCTACTTTTGTAATCCTGGCCTCAATTGATCAAGGCAATTCCCCCTTATGCCTTTTTTACTATCCTATTAACCTGCCCTTCTCCTTCAGAGAGCTATGGACAAACACGTATTCAGAAGCCTTTGATGCAGCATTAAACTGAGGCCTCGTCTACCTTCCCAGATGGATGTAGAAGACTCTGTGGCCACCGCTTCAAAGAGGAGTAATGGGTATTTATGGGTGACTGTCTGTGCGGAGTCTGCACGTTCTCCCCGTGTCTGCGTGGGTTTCCTCCCACAAGTCCCGATAGACGTGCGGTTAGGTGAATTGGACATTCTGAATTCTCCCTCTGTGTACCCGAACAGGCGCCGGAATGTGGCGACTAGGGGCTTTTCACAGTAACTTCATTGCAGTGTTAATGTAAGCTTACTTGCGACAATAAAGATTACTATCTCTCAACCAATATCACTAAAAGTGGAATATCTGGATCGCTGAATAATGCTTTGGTTGTGGGAGCTTGCTGTGCACCCTACTGGCTGCAATGCTTACAACTTCAGAGAAGTTCCTACTCCTTCAACCCAACGACAACTTTCATTTTTCTAGCGCCTGGAATGTAATATGATGTCCCAAGGTGCTTCATGGGAGTGATATGAAAATGCATCTGGCATTGAGCCACTCAAGGAGTTATGGACAAGGGAGGCAGTGGTGTCGTGATATTGTCACTGGGTTGGTCACACAGATGTTAGGAATGGGTTAAGAGACGTTCCAATTACATGTCAAATTGGTGTCAAGTATCCAATAATTGACACTGATTATGTAAAGGGGTTGCAGGCGGCATTTGTTTGATGTGGTGATAGAGTTTAGTATAGAGTGTGTTCAAGGAACAGAACTCTTGACTCCGTATTCAACAGCAGCCAGAAGCTAACAACAGAGACCCAGGGTAATGCTTTGGGGACCTCAGTTCGAATCTCACCAAGGCACTTGGCGGAATTTGAATTCAATTAAAAAAAAAATCTGGAATTATAATGACGACCATGAAACCATTGTCAATTGTCGTAAAAATACATCGAATGTTCACTAATGTCCTTTAGGGAAGGAAATCTGCCATCCTTTCCTGGTCTGGCCTACATGTGACTCCAGACCCACAGCAAATGTGGTTGATTCTTGAATGCCCTCAGGATGGGCAATGAATGCTGGCACAGCCAGCGACGCCCACATCCCATGAACAGTCCCATCAATACATTTTTAAAAAGAGGGGTGGCCTGTGTGAGCTCCCACCTCACCAGAGGCTCTCTCAACATTTATAGGACGCAGCGAACAGTCAGCAGTGTGAACAGCCAGGGGCCTGTAAGTAGCACCAAAGAGGGGCATTTAAATCTGCAGACTGCAGCCATGGTGGTTGAGCCAGGCCACTCCGTGTCCCAAGGACACCCCGAATCCACAGACTGGGTGTAATGAACTCCAATTGGCTTTATTGGTTGGCCAATTGGAGTATGAGCTCCCTCAATGATAGCTCATTGAGGGGCCCATATAATCACCTGTGTAGGCTTTGTGAGCCAGTCTTAAGTTGACTGGACTGCTAGCAGCACTGTTTGTAGCTGCTCCTGTAATATCGTTATTGTAAATAAATATTGGTGTGGTGACGGAACTCCTGCCTCCCGTGGATTACTACACTGGGCATCAAGATGCTCTCTGCTATTGCCCCAGGCCCGGGCAGCACCCCCCCCCCCCCCACCCCCCCACTCCGCCCCCAGCAAGCCCGACAATTCGTGGGAGTTTCTGAGAGTTTTCTCTTGTCTCTCGCTCCCCTTCACAGCCCATGGGGCCCAGGCGCCGCTTGTAAATACTTGCACGAATTCACGCCCGAGAGAACTCTGCCTAAAAGGGGTGTGGCATCGTGGAGGGGTGGAGCTTGAAGTGCCCATGCGCTAATCGTGTCTAAATCCATGCAAGTGACGGTTTCGCGCGGATGCAAGTTTCAACGCCACCAGCGGGGGACTCCGCGGAGCATGGTGACGGAATCGGCGCCGGGCGCAGACCGCGTCGTTTCCTTTGCGCACTATTCGGCGAGGGGCTTTTCGCTGTAACTTCGTTGAAGTGTAGTTGTGACAATAAGTGATTATTATTATTATTCTCCGCCCGATTGCAATTCTAGCTGCCAGCGTGGCGAAGAGGAGAATTCAGGCCAGTGCATCAAAAATCTTCCTTCATGGACAGCTTCGAGTGCAGCAAGGACGGGGTTAATTAGACGCTGCCACCACTTTAATCTCCTAAGGCTTTGTGACTGGGAAATGTAACCTCTGTGACAGCACGCAAGCAGTGGTTGATGTCTGAGATATGGGCAATTGTCTGGTGACGAGGTGGGAGCTTCCAGGAACACAGCCAAAAATAGCCCGATGCTCCGAGAGGGTGACTTTCTAAAGTCAATCGACGGAATGCGTGAGAAAAAAGGTGGATCATTGGCGGCATGTATGTTGCAGGGGGGAATAAAATGCTTTAGGCAGTCACATATTGCTTTAATGATCAATTATGCACAATTTTGGGTGCGGTTGCGGGGGCGGAGGGAAGGTTTAGGAGCTTTGCCGCTTGCAAAGCACCTTGTGAAATGTTTGCAAACGCCGGTCTGCGTTCCGGACGGCTCTCCTCTCAGCCTGCACCAGAATGTGACAGGTCCCAGCAAAGCTGATGCGTCTGAGGCTGCTGAGGGAGAGGGGTGTGTCTAGCTGACCTCAAGCAAAGCCCATGAAGGGAGGTCCCCAGACCCCCCCCCCCCCCCCCTCCCTCCCCACAGTCTGGACAACTGGATTGAGAGGAGCCAGTCGGTCTGACTGCTGTGAGCTTGTTTTTTTTTCCTCCTTTTTTTTTCTGCATGTCGAGCACTCAGTGCTGAATACATCAGATAATACAGGAGTTCAGGGCCAGCTGCTGGTCTGTTTCTTACTGCCTTGTATCAATGATGCATCGGTCACAGGAGCATCAAGACCTGAATGCAACAGCTGTTTTAATGACTTTTTAATCTGCCTTGGAACCTCATAAAAACAGCTTGCATGCTCCAGTCTGGAGTGATAAGGCACAATATTACAAAGCAGCACTCCATTGATCAGCACTTACACCAGCTCCAAGCCACAGACTCCTGCATAATATTTAACCACAGCTATAAAATAGGTCTCCTTCTTTATAATACCTGGCGCCTCAGACAGTTTACCCAGTATCGTCTGTCTTATCTTCCCAGTTTGCTAATAGCCATCATTCCACACATACCTCACTCAACCTCCTTTGTTTCACTGCTTCCTCTTTTAGAATGACACAGCACGGATGGAGGCCATTCACCCATCCGGCCCGTGCAAGCCCGTTGGGAGAGCTCTGCAATTAATCTCGCTCCCCCCTTGCACTTTGCCCCGTGGCACTATGATTTCACCCCCCCCCCCCCCGCCCACCCGCCCCCGCCCTTGAAGTATTCACCGATTCCCTTTTTTGAAAGTTGTAATTAAATTGGGCGGCATGGCAGCACAGTGGTTAGCACTGTTCCTTCACAGCGCCAGGGTCCCGGGTTCGATTCCCCGCTGGGTCACTGTCTGTGCGGAGTCTGCATGTTCTCCCCGGGTCTGCGTGGGTTTCCTCCGGATGCTCCGGTTTCCTCCCACAAGTCCCGAAAGACGTGCTGGTTAGGTGAATTGGACATTCTGAATTCTCCCTCTGTACCCGAACAGGCGCCTGAATGTGGCAACTAGGGGATTTTCACAGTAACTTCATTGCACTGTTAATGTAAGCCTACTTGTCACTATAAAGATTATTATTATTATTATTATTATTATTAAAGTCAGTTTCTGCTGTTCCGTCAGGCAGCGCATCACAGGTCACTGCAACTGGCTTCGCTAAAATAGTTCTCATCTCGCCCAGCTGTGTACTGGACAGTCTGGTTTAACACCACTCTGGCCACTGTCCAGTACAGGATGGCTTCCCATTCAATACTTTAACCATTAGCCGACTGGCCTTGTGAGGCACAGCCGGGGACCTGTACTTATTTCCTTTTTTAAAAAATGTTTTCCAATCAAGGGGCAATTTAGCACGGCCAATCCACCTACCCTGCACATCTTTGGCTTGCGGGGGCGAAACCCACGCAGACACGGGGAGAATGTGCAAACTCCACACTGACAGTGACCCAGAGCCGGGATCGAACCCGGGTCCTCGGTGCTGTGAGGCAGCAGTGCTAACCACTGCGCCACCGTGCCGCCCATCCTGTGCTAATTTCTCACCCCATCTTCAGCGGCCTTGATGGGACAGCTCCACAAGAGTTCGGAATAGTTTGACACTTTTCAATACATTTCCCATCACCCGGAGTGGAATCTCCGAACAGAACGTGTGACAGTGTGAGTGATGGCATCACACCCGTACGCGCCAATGAGATCACGTGACCAAAAACGTGGTCTTCTAATTAGAGCTTAAGGAACATGTTAAAGAAGAAGAGAGAGACGGAGAGGTTTATGGAGGGAATTCCAGAATTTAAATCGCTATACGCAAGGAGAAAAATTGGAGAGGTGCAGAGACCTCACAGATAGCATGGTGGGGCCTCACGGTAGCATGGTGGTTAGCATCAATGCTTCACAGCTCCAGGGTCCCAGGTTCGATTCCCGGCTGGGTCACTGTCTGTGTGGAGTCTGCACGTCCTCCCCGTGTGTGCGTGGGTTTCCTCCGGGTGCTCCGGTTTCCTCCCACAGTCCAAAGATGTGCGGGTTAGGTGAATTGGCCATGCTAAATTGCCCGTAGTGTAAGGTAATGGGGGGATTGTTGGGTTACGGGTATTCGGGTTACGTGGGTTTAAGTAGGGTGATCATTGCTCGGCACAACATCGAGGGCCGAAGGGCCTGTTCTGTGCTGTACTGTTCTATGTTCTATGTTCTAGATACACAACGGCGATAACCATGAGGAGCAGGGACAATTGCCTAGCTTTGGTTGCCAGCTGCCTCTGACGGAGGTGCCTCATGATACCTTCACCCCAGGAACGCCACAGGTTCACTATCATCCGCAGTGTGCTAACTCCCCCAATTTTACCCTCAATGACATGGTAAAGCCAGTTGCATGATGGGAAGATTTAAGGCCCGGTTGCTTGGAGAGCTGAATTCAAAGTGGTGACCCTCTGACAAAGTGAAAGGGAAAGGAGAACAACACCAGGATCCATCCCGACAATTGTAACACTCGGAAAAAATATAATTAAGAATTATTTACCTTTAAAGATTTAGCTCCAAATCCTGTCACTTTTATACTTCAGCTCAGCCTCGTGACAGACACAGAGCGCACGTTAAAAATATCTCATTCATGTCTTTGGGAGGGGTATTATTCTCTCTCTGGACCAACAGTAATCAATTTGCTCTGGTGGCTGGCCATTTTAAACAATTCTGTCAGTCCAATGATATTGACTTCCATCACCGGGGAGCCTCAACTATTGAAAATGATGGCTATTAAAGAATCCCCGTTGTTTTCAGGAACCTGGCATTTTGCATCCAGTTCACAACGAAATATTAGAATTTATTTTTAATTGAAACATTAGGGGTATGGGACTAAGCACAACCGTCAGAACTGGCACGATGGGCCGAATGGTCTCCTTCTGTGCCATATCCATGATTCCATAATTCTTCATTGGGATCTAAAATTTGGCCTCAACGTTGAGTTGCAACACTTCTAGATGAATGATTTATTATTTGTTTAAAGTGTACATTTTAAACTGTGCCTGCTGATATAGTGGGGAGAGTTAGACATAGACATAGAACAGTACAGCACAGAACAGGCCCTTCGGCCCTCAATGTTGTGCCGAGCCATGATCACCCTACTCAAACCCACGTATCCACCCTATACCCATACTTTTATTAGGACACTACGGGCAATTTAGCATGGCCAATCCACCTAACCCGCACATCTTTGGACTGTGGGAGGAAACCGGAGCACCCGGAGGAAACCCACGCACACAGGGGGAGGACGTGCAGACTCCACACAGACAGTGACCCAGCCGGGAATCGAACCTGGGACCCTGGAGCTGTGAAGCATTTATGCTAACCACCATGCTACCCTGCTGCCCCTAGTTATGGCCACTTGGTGCTAAATGCCACAGACCTTTCGGACAGAGGGAGGCAGTTCTAGGCAGGCTGTTATTATTGCCCCCTCGGCGCTCCTCGAGGTAGGAAGGGGGCTGGAAAGTGAAGAAGCCGGAGTGGGATGGGGGTGGGCAGAATTGGGAGTCACCATCATTCTTCTCTTGGGCAAAATGGCAACATTCTCTGTCGCGGTCGCTTGAAGAATTAAACAAGGCATTGGGGGAGGGGAGTGGTATCCCAGTGAGGGCGGGTTAGCCGCTCTGGGGAGAGGACTCACAAGCTGTGATGTCAAATCCCACTCCGATAAGTTTGATGATAGGCATTTCTGGATTAGGACAGGAACCAAAACTGTTGGAGTAACTCAACTCGTTCACTTGTGACATTGAGTCAAGGGCACCTGTATTATTTGGCCAACTCCCTGTTGTGCAATTAATCCTTTGAGGTGGTCAGCAGTTAGGGAGCTATTGGATAAATATAACAGAAATAACCGCCGGATAACCCAAACTGCTTTGCAATCAATGCCTGTATTACTTTTGAAACATAGCCACAGTTGTAATGTGCTATATGTGGCGGCCAATTTGCACACAGTATGCTCCCACAAAGACCAATGTCACACTGAGCAGATCATCAATTTTGGGAATGGGATTAATAGTTGTTTGGACGCCAAGGACAACTCACCTGCTCTTCTTCAAATCTGATCTTTTATTTACAGAATGGGCCTCGGTTTAGCACCTCATCCAATATCCAACATCTGGATTTGGAACAGAAAGCTAATGGCCGCAATTCTCCGGTCGTTGTGATACACTTTTCCCGCCGGCAGCGCGCCCGCGGGTTTCGTGGCTGCGTGGGGGGGTTGCAAAGAGATGAGTCATTTACAAGCAACGGGAATTAAATCTGCTGTCCTTACCCTACCCTACATATAATTCCAGAGCCACAGCAATGTGCTGAACTCCAAGCTCCCTCTGAAATGGTCTGGCAAGCTGTATTCAAGAAGACTGCTAGCGCACCACCTCCATCTCAAACGCAACCAAGGATGGGCAATGCAGGCAGGCATTGCCAGTGATACCCACATCCCTCAATAAAAGAGAAGTCAGCACCTCTGACAGTGCAACACTCTCTCAGTTCTGCGCTTGGCATGACGATCTAAATTAGACACCCAGATCATTAGAGGGGGACCTGGATTTCAAACTGTCCTCATTCCTGAGCAGACCAGTTGGCCAGTGTATTCCAACGCATCTTCAACACTTCACTCCTCCGCTCCAAGGTCCCCGCCTCCTTCAAGAAGGCCACCATAATACCAGTACCACAGAAGAACAAGGTAGCCTGCCTCAACGACTACCGACTGGTGGCCCTGAAGCCTGTTCTCATGAAATGCTTTGAGCGGCTAGTCATGACATGGATCACTGCCAGCCTCCCAGACGGTCTCAATCCACTGCAGTTTGCCAATCATCGCAACCGGTCCACAGCAGACACTATCCCGCCATAGAGACATATAAGATAGTCAGAGGGTTAGATAGGGTGGACAGTGAGAGTCTTTTTCCTCGGATGGTGATGACCAACACGAGGGGACATAGCTTTAAATTGAGGGGTGGTAGATATAGGACAGATGTCAGAGGCAGTTTCTTTACTCAGAGAGTAGTAGGGGTGTGGAACGCCCTGCCTGCAACAGTAGTAGACTCGCCAACTTTAAGGGCATTTAAGTGGTCACTGGATAGGCACATGGATGAAAATGGAATAGTGTAGGTCAGATAGGCTTCAGATGGTTTCACAGGTCGGCGCAACATCGAGGGCCGAAGGGCCCGTACTGCGCTGTAATGTTCTATGTTCTATATGTTCTATCTCACTGGCTCT
This sequence comes from Scyliorhinus canicula, assembly GCF_902713615.1. Classification (NCBI taxonomy): domain Eukaryota; kingdom Metazoa; phylum Chordata; class Chondrichthyes; order Carcharhiniformes; family Scyliorhinidae; genus Scyliorhinus; species Scyliorhinus canicula. Next base: position 8,601,348 of record NC_052157.1, on the reverse strand, counting down.
ACAATCAACACTCAAACACCTCAACAACAAGGATACCTACGTGAGACTGCTGTTCATAGACTACAGCTCCGCCTTCAACACCATTAACCCAACAAGACGAATAACCAAACTCTGCGCCCTTGGACTTGACCCCTCCCTGTGCAGCTGAATCCTCGACTTCCTCACCAACAGACCGCAATCTGTCAGGATAGGCAACAGCACCTCCTCCACAATAGTCCTCAACACTGGAGCCCCGCAAGGATGTGTGCTCAGTCCTCTACTCCATTTGCGGATGATACGACTGTGGTGGGTCGTATCTCAAACAATGATGAATCAGACTACAGAAGGGAGATAAATCAGTTGGTTGCATGGTGCACCGAAAACTACCTCTCTCTAAATGTCGGAAGACCAAGGACCAAGGAACTGATCATCGACTTCAGGAAACGCAGCACGACATCCCCCCACCCCATCTGCAACAATGGCTCCGAAATGGAGATGGTCAATAGCTTTAAGTTCCTGGAAGTCACTGATGTGTTAGGCAGGTTGGTTTGACGTCGACTGCAACTGGATGTAGGGCTGGTTTAGCACACTGGGCTAAATCGCTGGCTTTGAAAGCAGACCATGGCAGGCCAGCAGCGTGGGTTCAATTCCCGTAACAGCCTCCCCGAACAGGTGCCGTAATGTGGCGACTAGGGGCTTTTCACAGTAACTTCATTGAAGCCTACTTGTGACAATAAGCGATTTTCATTCATTTCATTTCATTCATTTTAATGCAAATGCAGAGTTCACCAGAGGGTTTTTTTTAGACCACGGAGCTGACCCAGTCTGTTGGTTCCGTGACCTTTGAGATGATGCCCTGGTCTTGGAGGTCTTGCAGCTGCTTTTTCAGACGATCTTTGAGAGGAGCCGGCACCCGGCGTGGTGCATGGATCAGTGGGGTGGCATTCAGCTTGAGTAAAATTTTGTAGCGATATGGGAGCGTGCCCATTCCATCAAACACATTATGGTATTGTGTGAGAATGTCGTCCATCTCGGCCTGGAGATTCACATCGGGCGAGGCAGTCGCCAGTGTCGAGGACATGGTGTGGACTCGCTGGACCAGATTCAGGGGCCGTATTCTCCCCTACCCGGCGGGGCGGGGGTTCCTGGCGTAGCGGAGTGGTGCCAACCACTCTGGCGTCAGGCCTCCCCAAAGGTGCAGAATTCTCTGCACATTTAGGGGCTAGGCCCACGCCGGAGTGGCTCCTGCTCCGCCGACTGGCGGCAACGGCCTTTGGTGCCACGCCGATCGGCGTCGGGGCTGGCCGAAAGGCCTTCGCCGGTCAGCATGAGTCCGCGCATGTGCTGGAGCGTCAGCGGCCGCTGGCGTCACCACCAGTGCATGCGCAGTGGAGGGGGTCTCTTCCGCCTCCGCCATGGCGGCAGCAGAAGAAAAAGAGTGCCCCCCCACGGCACATGCCCGCCCCCGATCGGTAGGCCCCGATCGCGGGCCAGGCCACCGTGGGGGCACCCCCCGGGGTCCGATCGCCCCGCACCCCCTCCAGGACCCCGGGGCCCACTCGCCGCCGGCACAGAGGTGGTTTAAACCACGTCAGCGGGAGAGGCCTGACAGTGGCGGGACTTCGGCCCATCGCGGGCCGGAGAATCGCCGTGGGGGGCCCGCCGACCGGTGGGGCGCGATTCCCGCCCCCGCCGATTCCCGGGTGGTGGAGAATTCCGGCCACGGCGGGGGCGGGATTTACAAAGGCCCTGGCCGATTCCCCGACCCTGTGGGAGCTCGGTGAATTATGCCCCAGGAGGTTGCAGGCGTGAGCACCGAGCAGGGACGCCCTGTCAGGCCGAACGATTTTGAATCGTAAAGTTGCCTTGATTTCCTTGTGAGATACCCCTAGCCGACACGATCCACTGGCAGCTATGGCATTGTCATTGTAGTCAAGAAGTTGGCATGCTGGTGGAAGAATGCTTGGTTGGTCACGGATGCTGTCGTGATCTGACTGTGATATGAGGTTCGCAGATGCGCCAGTGTCCAGTTTAAATCGGATGCGAGCCTGGTTGACTGTGAGGATAGCACACCACTCGTCGTCGGGATCCACACTGAGGATCGAAAGGTGGGTTGCAGGTGCGGTGGGGACCAGCTCGCGTGTGGTTATGATGCCCACCCGATATGGAGACTTGAGGCAGTCAGCATTGGGATCTGTTGGGCTGTCGGGATCAGAATCCTGTATGCCTTGTTGGACCGAGCGGATACTTCTGCGCCGTATCTGGGATCGCTGGCTGATAATCGGTGGAGTGGACCTGCATACGGCCGCGTAATGCCCAGGCTTCCCACACTGTAGGCATCGCCGTCCTTTGGCTGGACATTGTCGCTTTAAATGGGCAGAGCCACAATTTAGATACGTCATAACGCTGACGTCAGCGCTTTCCGTGCGCCAACGCGCATGCGCAGTGCGGTCGGCCGTTGTACGCACCTGCACATTGGGGTTTTCCGCCTTGCCGTCCAACCGGTCGTGGCGCGCATGTGTAGGGACCCTCGATACTCAGGCCTTGCATTTTTTCAATGGCCTGCACCCGTTCTGCCTCGTGGGAGACCAGTTTTACAGTTTCTGCCGCCCTGATGTGGGAGCATCGATTCTTGGCATGCTCGTGGACTACGCACGTCTCGATAGCGACGGAGAGGGTTAGCTGTTTGATTTTGAGGAGCTGCTGCCACAGGGAATCGGAGTGGACCCCGAAAACGATCTGATCCCGGATCATGGAATCAGCTGTCAAGCCATAATTACATGACTGAGCCAGGATGCGGAAATGGGTCAGGAAGGACTGAAAAGGTTCATCCTGAAACCTGAAGTCTCTGTTGAAATAGGTACCGTTCAAAGCTCTCATTCACTTCAATGTCGCAGTGGCTGTTGAATTTTAGCAGAACTGTTTTGAACTTCGTCTTGTCTTCGGCATCGGCAAACATAAGCGAGTTGTAGATATGGATGGCGTGATCCCCTGCGGTCGAGAGAAATAGCGTGATCTTCCTGGCATCCAATGCTGCCTCGTGGTCAGGGGGCCTCGATATACAGGAGGAACTATTGCTTGAAGATTTTCAAATTGGCAGCGAGGTTGCCGGAGATGCGATGCTGCGGAGGAGGCTGGATGTTTTCCATTTCGCTGGATGGCCGCTTGCTGGTCGTTGCAGATTCACTCGAGGTAGGTTCGGCAGGATTAATAGCTCTCTGGTACCATGATGTGTTAGGCAGGTTGGTTCAACGTCGACTGCAACTGGATGCAGGGAAGCTAGAAACAAACGTCTGACACCGGAGATGATCCAACAGTGTTTTATTTAAACTATGAACGGCTGTACATGTTCAGCTGTGGGTTGGCACTCTACTAATCCTACTGACCACCTCTTACTGGCTCGACCAGACTTACTAGCTACCACATGGCAATAATGTCCACTGACTTGTGCACTCTGACTGTCTCAGTGTCTGGGTCCCGAAAGGAGCAGGAGTCTTAATGCCCTGTGAGCTTTATAGTGGTGGTGTCTTGTCTGGTGATTGGTTGTTCTGTGTTGTGTGTTCATTGGTCATCTTATGTGTCAATCACTGCCTGTCTGCATCTCATTATATACATGAGTGGATATTATGACAGTCACCATCACCAACAGTCTGTCCTGTTCCACTACGTTGATGCAACAGTCAAGAAAGCCCAACAACATCTCTACTTCCCATGGAAGCTAAATAAATTTGGCATGTCTGCATCGACTCTCACAAACCTCGAAATGTACCATTGAGAGCATCCTATCCGTCTGCATTACAGCCTGGTATGGCAACTGCTCGGCCCAAAATCGCAAGAAACTGCAGAATGTGGTGAACTCAGCCCAATGCATAACACAAGCTTGCCACCCCCACATTGATTCTGTCTACACCTCCCGCTGCCTCAGGAAGGCAGACAGCATTATCAGAGACCCCTCCCACCCAGGCATTGCCTTCTTCCAGACCCTTCCATCAGGCAGAAGGTACATATAACTGAAGACCCGCACATCCAGACATAGGAACAGCTTCTTCCGCACTGCTACTAAGACTCCTCAATGACTCTCCCTCGGACTGATCTGCTCCCTGCAAGAACATTATTCCCGACATCCTATGCTGCTCTTGCTCATGTATTTGCTTTGTTTTGCCCCTTGTTCTGCACTGTAACTGTTGTGAGCTTCTTTTACTCTGTCTTTTCTGTGGCTCTGTTGCAATAATGGCAATCGGTGAGTTTGCCCTTCTTTTTATGTCATCTATGTCCGAATGCTTAGATTTACCAGGTATCAATGATACCACCACACGTTTCAACCGGCTATCGATCAAAGAGCCAAACACCAGTTGGTTAGTTCAAGGTCAAGGGTACTTTATTTGCACACAATTAGTCATACAACATAAACACTACTAGTTAACTAGACCTGTCGACTAAGACAACCTGTACTTAACTTCAGGCACCCGGCTTAGGTCAGAAAACAGTGGCCGCTGTTCAATTCTGGATCTCTCGGGGTCGAAGGAGTAACTGCTGCTCAGCTGGGCTCATCCATCTGGTAGCGGGCGTTGAACTCGAACTTGCTTCTGGTGTTGCTGCAGTTGGAGATGGCCGTGACCGGGGTACCAAGGCCAAGAGAGGACGAACATGTGGCAAACTCTTCTTATACTAGGGGGGTTTTCGCGCTCTTTTGGGCGGTCCTTCGATTTGGGCCTTACTAATTGGATGATCCCTGATCACTCCATTCGATTCCTTAGCCAATAAGTGGACGGGGATCTGGATGGCTGGGCATGTCTCAAGCGGTCAGTGACCCCATTGTTTGCGTTTCCCTTGGACGGGGAGTGGCGCCGAAATGTCTGTGACTGTCCCGGTCACTTGAGTACCAGTCCTTTGTTTTGGTGAAGGTGGGCCATCAAATGTTAATCGGCCCCATTAAAATGCTAATTGGACAGAGATTCAATACCGTCTGGACTTCTTGCTGACAAATATACATTTCAGGCTCTGAGCCTGCCTGAATCTTGGCTTGTCCATTTTACCCACCAGGCTTTGCTAGTTTCTCTGTACCTAGTTGGAAGTGGCCATTCCAGATGGCTACATAACCAATCACTCTTTGTTGATGTACCATTTGTCAATGTACTCTGTCGATTATTGTCTTTTTGTCTGCTATGTACGTACTATGTATGTTCCCTTGGCCGCAGAAAAATACTTTTCAGTGTACTTTGGTACATGTGACAATAAATCAAATCAAATCAAATCAAGTGAGAGTGCTGCCCACTCATCACAGCGAGTGGCAGTGTTAGATTGCTCATATCCTTTTTAAAAAAGTTTTAGAGTACCTAATTCTTTTTTTCCCAATTAAGGGGCAATTTAGCGTGGCAATCCACCGACCCTGCACAACTTTGGGTTGTGGGGGCGAAACCTGGGACCTGGGCGCCGTGAGGCAGCAGTGCTAACCACTGCATAACTGTGCCGCCTGATTGCTCATATCCTGAGGACAGATCACAAAACACAATGAAATCAAGAGGGGAGAAGCTTTGGAGCAGTTTCTTGCACTAATCCTAATGTGGCATTAAACTTTCTCTACGTGTTTTATCTGGCACAGACAGATCCTCGATCATTATCTGGTGGAATGAGAATAGATTGCACAATAGGAGGAAGTTTTCAAAAGATTTTTCACAATCATTGAAAATGTCTCACGCTGTGATTAACTTCACAAAAATGTAAAATATAGAACAATAACGCAAAGGGATTAATGTGACTCATTTCAGACTGATATTAGAATCTGCACAGACGGTTTGATTTAGTAACACAGAGCATGTTCTTCAGCAGAGTGAGTTTGTCTTGTTTACTTTCATTGCACACAGTTTTCTGGGGGAACTCAGAACAAGCCCTAAAATCTGTTCATCGCCCCCTACCCCTGTCCTCCTCCTCCTGCCAGAAGTCATTGCGGGAGGGGTCAAATCAGTGATTTACATCCATTGCCATTTGAATGACAGGCTAGAAGCCTGATTCGCCCCCCCCTCCCCACCTCCCCCCACTATACTCCCACCCCCACAGTGGGAAATTCGCCGGGCAGGCTTTGATGCCGGTTTGCCCAAGCATGGCTCTGACACTACGGAACCCACGGTGGGTCAAGGGGGGTTAGTGCGTAACTGCCGCCAAAGTCCATCGGAAGGCCCCACCCGGCTGACAAGTAGGGGCACCCTCCCCACCACGAGAATAATGGCCATCCCACTGCACAGCACACAGGCATGTGGGTGACCTAGCCCCTTCCCTCACCAACCCTCCCCCCCAGCCCACCATGTGACCCCCCATCAGACCCCCCCTATCAGATCCCCCCTCAGACACCCACACCAGAGATCCCCATCGGAGATCCCCATCAAAGAACCTCCATCAGACTCCAATCAGACCCCTATCAGAACCCCCAACAGAATCCCCAAGAGATACCCTGAACAGAGACCCTCATCAGAGACCCTCATCAGACCCCAACAGAGACCCCCCATCACATCCCCCATCAGAGATCCCCAACGGACGCCATCAGATACGCCCCTCAGACATTCCCCATCAGAACCTCCAAAAGAGACCCTCATCAGAGACCCTCATTAGAAACCCCTGTCAGAGTCTCTCAACAGAGACCCCTATCAGTCACCCCTACCTGAAATATGAAGACCAGTCCAGGCAGTAGGATGGAAAATCACTGCATTTTCACGTACCCTTCCCTAACATCTGCTGCCTCAGACAATAGTGTTTAAAGCAGCAGCTGTTACAAGTGTCAGAGGCTACCTCAGAAGCCAGGTACACTTCAAAGTCTTCAAATCTCTTGACAGGCTTTGAAATGCAAATCTTCCATTCTCACATCAATACATTGCATTAGCCAGTGATTGGCAGTTTTATGACTCCAGAGGCAGGTGCTGGGTGGATTGTTTAGCTATCTTTCCCTTCATGCTTGAGTGCATCTCAAGTACCTACATTGATGCTAACCACTATGTTGACTCCTGCTAAGACTGATAGCTATTCACCACATCAAAAGGAGCAAAGTGCTTTCTATTGTCAAAAAGGAGGAAGGGAAACCACTGAGCTTTTGATGTGATGAGGAGCTATGAATCGTAAGAAGAGTATTTATAAACAAAAATACCAGGATTCTTACGGGATCCAGCGAGCTCGCCCCTGTGCTCAAATTAGCATGTTGAAGGAGAGAGACTCGCGTACTGGGTCCTGTACGTGGTGCTAGGGGAACCAATAGAAATTCTCCACTGGCGGGAACACTTAGGGCGGGATTCTCTGTTCCCCGATGCCGAATTCGTAACCGGCAATCGGGTCGGGAATCCCTGTTTACGACCGAATCGGGGTCGTCGCCTGTTCTCAGATGCTCCGGCCCCTCCAAAATGGCGTCATCGGGGAGTACGCCGCACGCCGTTGGGATGGCCTCAGGACGTCACCTGAAGGCCCTTCCCTGACGCTCCGTCCCGATGGGCCAAGTTCACGACGGCGCACGACACGTGTACTCTCAGTTTTCGTGAACATGGCGTGGCGGCTGTGGACCTTGTCCGGTGCCACCACAGTCGGTCAGGAACCGCGTTGCTGGCCGGGGAAGGCTTCGGCAAGGGCTGGGGGAACTGGCGGGGGGGTGCCAGGGGGTGGCGAGGAGGTGTCCGGGGGGCACTGTCTGGCAGGAAGGGTCCGCCCGCGGCTGGTGCCATGTTGTACGGCGTGACCGCTGCAGGTCGCCACCGTGTGCATACACGACCACGGACCTGGCAATTGTCCAAGCGTTTATATCGGGATGGCCGGGCATTTTACGTGGCGCTGCTGCTAGCCCCTCACTGGCCAGAGCATCGGTGCTGGGGCCTTGCTGATCTTTTCATCATAAAACCAGACACGTCCTCCGGATATACCCTCAAAATCAGAGAATCCAGCCCCAGGGCTCCAGAATAGAGAATCCAGGCCTGGGTGTAAATTAGCTGCACTGACTCAGGTACACCAACATAATCAAATTCTCATCCCTCAGAATAAAGCACTTTCTGCAGAGAAAAGAGGAAGTGAAAGCACTTTGCTGCTTTTGATGTGGTCAAACTCTGGTCAATCGTAGTTACATGTTCAGAAACATTGTGGTACCTGAGATCCATTCAAGCATGAAGGGAAATTAAATCAAACACTCCAGACAGCTGACTGTGTGCAAGCTGTCAATCACAGCCTAGTACAAGCAAATTTCCCATTGATGCGAATGAAAGCCTTGGTTGTTTTTGCTTTCTAGGGATATACAGCTGGTGCTTTCTCTGCATGAGGCAGCAGGTGTAGGACACAGGTGAGTCTTAACTCAGTGATTCTTTCACTGTGTCGGTCTGGATTGTTCTCTGATTTCCGTGCAGGTCTCTGTTATGGGGAGGGTCTGTGGTGGAGAGCTCTATTATGCGGGTCTCTGGTGGCAGGGGCTCTGTTATGGGGGGGGTCTCTGGTGGGGGGCTCTGTTGTGGGGGTCTGTGGTGGGGGCTCTGTTATGGGGGTCTTTGGTGGGGGGGCTCTGTTATGGGGGTCTTTGGTGGGGGGGCTCTGTTATGGGAGGTCTGTGGTGGGGGGCTCTGTTATGGGGGTCTTTGGTGGGGGGGCTCTGTTATGGGAGGTCTGTGGTGGGGGGCTCTGTTATGGGGGTCTCTGGTGGGGGCTCTGTTATGGGGGGTCTGTGGTGGGGGGGCTCTGTTGTGGGGGTCTCTGGTGGGGGGGGCTCTGTTGTGGGGGTCTGTGGTGGGTCGCTCTGTTGTGGGGGTCTGTGGTGGGGGGCTCTGTTGTGGGGGTCTGTGGTGGGGGGCTCTGTTGTGGGGGTCTGTGTTGGGGGGCTCTGTTGTGGGGGTCTGTGGTGGGGGGCTCTGTTATGGGGGGGTCTGTGGTGGGGGGCTCTGTTGTGGGGGGGTCTGTGGTGGGGGGCTCTGTTATGGGGTGTCTGTGATGGGGGCCTCTGTTCTGGGGGTCTGTGGTGGGGGTCTCTGTTATGAGGGTCTTTGGTGGGCAGTCTCTGGTGGAGGGGGCTCTGTTATGGGGGTCTGTGGTGGGGGTTCATTTATGGTTTTATCTGGTGCGGGGTCAGTGGGAGGTGTCGGGTCACTACTGTGGGGGGGGGGGGGGTGACCCAGCAAACTACGTGGTGGGGGGCAGTGGAATTGGGTTGTGGAAGGGGTGGGGGTACAGCCGCTGGACCCCGCTGTCGGGCCACCCGCTCAAAATGCCGGCCCCATAATGGGATTTACAACTGAATGCCTCGCAATCCCTGGCATGCATAGGCCTGCATGGCAGGGATAGTGCGTCGCCTCTGGGCACCTGCTCTCAGTGCGAGAGCAGATCAGAAGCGATTCATCTCCGTGGGAATCGGAGGGTGGGCAGGGGAGGTGAGATGTGGGTTTGAGGATGTGGGCAGAGAGAAGCCGGTGTATTGGTGGAGAGGCCAGAGGAGTGGAAAAACCCATAATGGCCAGAATATGGCGACTAGGGGCTTTCCACAGTAACTTAATTGAAGCCTACTCGTGACAATAAGCGATTTTCATTTTTCATTTCATTGGGCTGTAATAAACCCTAGCCTTAACCTCTTTCAAATGGTGTTTCTCCATTGGAGGTCTGCTTAATCTTTTATTCCCCCCCCCCCCCCCCCCCCCCCCCCAACCCCGACTAGGAACCTTGGTGGTACATTAACCCCCACCTCTGAGGCCGAGGTTCAAATCTAGCCCCTGACGGAGGGAAGGGCACTCGACCATCCCTGATGGCTGATACGTAAAATGAGCCCCGTCTCGATCGAGTCCCTGGTGGGTGAGTGGGCCCCACAAGCACGAGACAATGGCACTTAATTAACAAGCTCACTGCAGGGAAATCTGTGACGGGGAATGGAAAATTACTCTTGGGTCAAAGCCGAGTGCATCTTAATCCACTTGGAACCATGCTAGCCTTCCCCTGAAATGGACAAAATATCCCACTGCGGACACAACTCCTTGCCCGAAGAGAAATCTGTATTTTTCTAACTTTGGGGTTTTGAAGGTTTGTTATTCTAATCTGAGTTAACATCCCCATGGTAACTGACATACAGCGTTTGGTGAAGGTGTAGTTTACAATGCATGCAACTCCGTGTAACTTAAACCCACTGTGTTCATAAACCATACATTCAGACATTAATCAGACTATGCATAAGCATTACAGCCAGGCATTAGAATGTGTTTTGACTGTTACATATGACATGTATATATGTTTCATATTTAGTAAGAGTTTAAAGATTTTCCGATTAATGATTCACCAGGCTCAGTGTCAAACACAATCCTTCACGGCCATTTGTAACCGTGTGCCTGACGGACCCTGGGAAATATGTCCCGGGGTACAGGTGTGCCATGTTTGCTCAGCGAAACATTGTTCATCAACAAATAGTGACAGAAACTGGCGAAAAAAGTGGATATTCCAAATGGAAGTGCCCGAAGAAAGGAAGATTTGCATTCATGTAGCGCCTTTCATGAACTCAGGACCCTTTATATCCAATGCAGTGCAGTCACTGCTCTAATGCAGGAAACCCAGCGGGCAATGTGCAAACAGCAAGATCCCATGAACAGCAATGTGGTGATGACCAGATCACCTACTCTTGTGATGTTGGGTGGGGAGGGCTAAATAGTGACCAGGGCACCGTGGGAAACTCCCCCGCCCGTTCTTCATAATCGAGACACTGGGGTCTTTTACGTTCTCCCAAGAGAGCTGTTTGCGGGATTCTGCTGCGCACAGAGCTGGCCACTTCGCGGGAGTCCCTTTAGCGGCTGTGAAATGCTTTTTGATACGACCTGAGATCGTGAAGGGCGCTATATGAATGCAAGTCATAACATCTGTAGGGGTGGAGCTCGGCGTGTTTGGCAGGCAGGTCATCCAGAGGTGGGAAACATCCCGCCAGATAACATCGTTTTTCATTTGAAATGTTGCACTCTTTTTTTTGCAAATCAGTCAGAAAAGTAAGTGTTAGTTATAACAGTCACACTCAGCCCACTGGAATGTGTCAGTCAGAGAGAGGATTAAACAGAGAGCCCTCGCGATATCCAGCTCCAGCACACGGGTATAAAAGCTAACTATTGGCTGCAAGGATTTGCTATTATTGAAAATACAAAGGAGGAAGGGGGTCCCTGGAAGCCACAGTTTTGAGAATGTGTACATGGAAACGCACAAGGCCACAGTTTCCATTTTCACCTGGCTTTGCTGGGGCCCCTGGCTTTCCCTGCGGATACGACCGGAGAATTGCCAGGTCCGTGGCCTGCCAAATACTGTCCCCCAGTAACCCCCCCTCGCCGCCACCAGACCCCCCCCCCCCCCGCAGTGCCCGCAGCCCCCGCCAAAGCTCCCCTGCCCGCGTAATGGCTCCCCACCCGACTGTGGCGTCGCTGGACTCAGTCCGCAGCTGCCACGCCCGGGTCCATGAACAAAAATACCACGAGTGACCCACTCCGTCGGGAACCCGGCCCATCGGTGGCAGAGCATCGGGAGGGAGGCCTCAGCTGGCGTCCTGAGGCCGTCCCGACAGCGAGGGGGGGGCCGAAGGATCGCAAAAACGACGCCTCCCCCGATCTCATCGCAAACGGGGATTCTCTGACCGATCGCCAAACGCGATTTCGCCGTCGCCGACCGGTGAATCCGGCCCACGTTTTTATTTACTTGAAACATAAACTGACAAATCCTCTCATTTGTGCAACTTACTCCTGAGTTCTATTTAGTTTTTCATTAAGGTGCTCAGGCGAGGGCAAGATCCGGATACCCCTAAAGCTTGGGCGAGTAAGGCGTGAGGTAAAAAGGAGGGGACATTTTCCTATGTAGCTCCTGTCGTGACCTCGGGGTGCCTTACAGCGCTTTACAACCAATGAGGCCCCTTTTGAAGTTGTGGTGAACGTGTTGTACTAACCAATTCACCGCTGTATTACTCTGTATCACGCTGTTGCCCATGTGGGCTCCACCTATGGACCATTGTAAGGTATTACCTGTGATGTGCCATGTTGGTGCCCTTGTGGGCTCTGCCCCTGGCTCCGCCCCCTTGAGGGGAGGTATAAAGAGCAGTAGCCCTGTAGGCGGCTCTCAGTAGCAGAACAGTCGCAGGCAGGCACTGTTCTAGTCGATTAAAGCCACAGTTCACTTCAACTCTCTGTCTCGCGTTAATTGATGGTCGCATCAGAAGTGTCGTTATTGCAAGGTAGGGTCAGGCAGGCTGCCGCCAGCAGCCATGTGACCAGATCATCTGTTTCAGTGATGTGAGTTGTGATGTTGCCGAGGAGAGTGGGTTTCAGGCTCATATTTGTGCATTGACGGCATTGTGCAATCTAACTCCACCACTTCATCAGCAAAGAAAGCACGGCCAGGAGAAAAAACGCACATGTGTTGGGCAGCACGGTAGCACAGTGGTTCGCACAGTTGCTTCACATATCCAGGGTCCCAGGTTCGATACCCAGCTTGGGTCACTGTCTGTGCAGAGTCTGCACGTTCTCCCCGTGTCTGCGTGGGTTTCCTCCGGGTGCTCCGGTTTCCTCCCACAGTCCAAAGATGTGCGGGTTAGGTGGATTGGCCATGCTAAATTGCCCTTAGTGTCCAAAAAGGTTAATTGGGGTTACTGGGTTAAGGGGATGGGGTGGAGTAGGTTTGTGCTTGAGTGGGGTGATCTTTCCAAGGGCCGGTGCAGACTCGATGGGCCGAATGGCCTCGTTCTGCACTGTAAATTCTATGAAAAATGTCGCTTTTACATTCGGAATGAACAGCTTATGGACTGTAATGTTCAACCGGGACAACACCTGCCCTCCCAGGTGCACTTAAGATGTCCCGTACCACTTTTTTGAAGAAGAGCAGGGGGTGTTCTCTGGTGTCCTGGACCAATATTTATCCTCAACAAACTATGACTTAAAGTCAGGTGACCTGGTTGTCATCACATCCTTGGGATGCTTTTCGGGGTGCTACAGAAATGCAAGTCATTGTTGTGATGTTTAACACATCGATGGTTAAATCTTTAGCATCTCCAGCACGAACAAGCGCATGTCTAGGTCAATAAATGTTGTCTTGCTCATTGTCAATGAAGATGGCCATTTGCACAACAGCAGGCAGATAGTGTTGAGTCTCCAACCTCCAGCAGCCAACACTCTTGTCTTGTCTGGGTGAACTGGTTACACCAATAAATCTAAACATTTGATGGCTTAATGTTCTCGTAGTGGTAACATACCACGTGGAATTGAAAATAAATGTTCAGGATGTAGTTAACAAACAGTTAACAACAAGAGAGACCAGACTCCTACACAACAATAACTGGAAGAATAACCTGCATTAATATATCACCCAAACATAGTGAAATGGCCCTCGGTGCCTCACAGGAATGTTATCAAACACAATTTGACACAGAGCTGGATAATGAGACAATTGGATTGGTGCGTGCCAGCTAGCTGCCTCTTTTATCCCAGTCTCTGCTACCGCCAAGTGTTTAATGAAATGTCGAGATCAGGTGGATTATTCTGTGGGATGCAAGGATTACTCTCGAGCTGGGGCTCATTATACCGTCAAAACTCCACAATCATGGCTAACATTCAATGTACTGAGATGAGCCACATCCCTCCAGATGGCTACAAGATCCAGCAACAGCACCACTGTGTGCAGAATGTTTGTTTCTAGATTTCGTTCCTGAATGGCCTAACCCTAATTTTCAGATTGTGCCTCAATGTTCTGCCACCGCCCCCCCACCCCCCACCCCCCCCCCACCCCCACCCACCCCAACCCCCCCACACCCCCCACACCCCCCCCCACCCCCCACACCCCCCCCCCACCCCCACCCCCCACCCCCCCACCCCCCCCACCCCACCCCCCCACCCCCCACCCCCACCCCCCCACCCACACCCTCCCACCCCCCCACCCGCACCCTCCCACCCCCCCACCCGCACCCTCCCACCCCCCCACCCGCACCCTCCTCCCACCACCCTCCCACCCCCCTCCCACCCCCCTCCCACCTCCCCCCTGCACCCGCCAAGATATAGTTATTTTTAAAAAAAATTTAGAGTACCAATTATATTTTCCAATTAAGGGGCAATTTAGCATGGCCAATCCACCTACCCTGCACATCTTTGGGTTGTGGGGGTGAAACCCACGCTGACACGGGGAGAATGTGCAAACTCCACACGGACAGTGACCCAGGGCCGGGATTCGAACCCAGTTCCTCAGCGCCGTAGGCAACAGTGCTAACCACTGCGCCACCGTGCTGTCCTCGCCAAGAGATAATTATAGACACAATCAAATCCATCCTATAATTTAATACATTGGACAGATGACCCCTTAACCTCCAGTGCTCAAGGAAGTGCAAGCTGGTGGTATGTAATCCGCGATCACAATTGAACCTTTTCCGCCCGCTCCCCCCGCCGTGTCATTCTGTTGAATCAGTGCTGCATCTCTATGAGACCTCTCGAACCTTCCTGAGGGGCAGTGCCCTGATCTGAACATGGCATTGTCAGTGCCATCTCTCCTAGCCTCTGGATAACAGAAGCGTTACTTTTTCTCCCTGGGAAAATGGCAAAGACTAGGGTTGTCACCGAGATTAAAGGATCCATCGCATGGCTTGTCCCTACGCTCCAGCCATTGGTCGGCCAAAAGATCCATTCTTGCGGCGCCCTGTCCACCTCCACCAATTGGAAAGCAAAAAAGAGTCATTATCCTATTGGGTGATCATTTCCAAATGCACTCCCTTGAGCACTTGGAGGGCGAGGGGTTATAGAATCACAGAATTTACAGTGCAGAAGGAGGCTATTCGGCCCATCGAGTCTACACCGGCCATGGAAAGAGCACCCCACTTAAATCCACACTTCCAACCTATCCCCTAACCCCATCTAACCTTTTTGGACACTAAGGGGCAATTTGTCTTGGCCAATCCACCTAGCCTGCACATCTTTGGACTGTGGGAGGAAGCCGGAGCACCCGGAGGAAACCGACGCAGACACGGGGAGAAGGTGCAGACTCCGCACAGACAGTGACCCAAGTCGGGAATCAAACCTGGGATCCTGGAGCTGTGAAGCGACTGTGCTAACCACTGTGCTAACGTGCTGCCCTTGGTCATCATGAATTGGGCAAAAGGCTGTATCTTGCCCAGTGGCGGACAGTGATTGGGTCCGACCCATGTGGGATGGTTTTCAGAGAACCAAGGAAAGGACATTTGTGTCCTGGTCATTTGGAGAAGAAGCTGTGAGTCTCTCTCTGTCTCTCTCTCTGTCTTTCCCCAGAAAAGCTGCAGAGCTGCTGTATTTCTGAACCTATACAGAACCTGGATGAATCTACAGAGAAATCCGTTCCAGACTGAAAGCAGAAACCTCAATCTGACAGCCTGCACTGAAGGGAGGTGTGTTCGAAGGAAACCATCTGAAACAATGGGTGAACTCAAACGGAAAATGGGTGCGATCTACCCGAATGGGGACAGCAGATTAACCGAGTGTTTCCCGGCTCTAAGAGCACCCCACCCAAGGTCAACACCTCCACCCTATCCCCATAACCCAGTAACCCCACCCAACACGAAGGGCAATTTTGGACACTAAGGGCAATTTATCATGGCCAATCCACCTAACCTGCACATCTTTGGACTGTGGGAGGAAACCGGAGCACCCGGAGGAAACCCACACACACTACCCCCCACACCCCCCACCTGCTCCGCTATCTTACGTCCATGCAGGTAGGTTGGGAGCCTCAGCGGGAATTCCTCGACAAGGCTGCACCCAGCCACGGTTCCTGCACTACTGAACTCCGCTCACCGGGACGCCTGAGTGCAGCGAGAGATCAGCACACCGTGACCACCAAACTCCACCCCCCCCCCCCCCCCCAGCTCCAACTCACTATAAGGGGGTCGCTTGCCATCTCTCCACCCTTGCCATCTCTCCACCAAACTCCACCCCCCCCCATGCCCAGCCCCAGCACTGCCACTCAAAGAATGCCAGTTTGGCATTACCAGGGTCCCCAGATGGCACCAGTGCCAGGGTGCCAACCCAACCAGAGGGCATGCACCTGGCAGCCTCCAATCCCTCCAATCCCTCCCATGGGAGACCCCCACAAGTGCTGAACAGATCCGATACCTTGGGTAGATCTCGGGAACGCATGTTGGAATGAGACTAGTTGGGCGGGATTCTCCGCGAATCTGCGGGGCGGGCCACTCCGGCGCTAAGGAGTGGCATGAACCACTCCGGCGTTGGGCCGCTAGGCCGGCGGGGAATCGGTTGGCGCATGCGCGGGAGCGCCAGCGTGTGCTGCCGTCATCCCAGCGCCTGCGCGGTAGGGTTCTTCTCCGCACCGGCCATGGCGGAGGTTGACAGCGACCGTTGTGGATGGAAAGAGTGCCCCCACAGCACAGGCCCGCCCGCGGATTGGTGGGCCCCGATCGCGGGCCAGGCCGCTGTGGGGCATCCCCCCCCCCCCAGGCCAGATCCCCCGTGGCCCCCCCCCCCCCCCCCCCGAGGACTCTGCAGGCCGCCCGTGGAGCCAGGGCCCGCCAGTAAGGACCTGTTGTGATTTACGCCGGCAGGACTGGCCAAAAACGTGCGTCCACTCGGCCAATTGCCGGGGGGGGGGGGGGCCTCTGCCAACGAACCCCGACCGGCGTGACGCGATTCCCGCCCCCGCAAAAACCCCGGCGCCGGAGAATTCGGCAGCGGGCGGGGGCGGGATTCACGACGACCCCCCCCCCCCCCCCCCCCCCCAGCCAAGGTGCCAACCTGGCAGTGCCAAGACACCCACGTTCATGGGGAGGGCCAGGCAGCCACCTTGCCCTGTCCCTGACCACAGGGCCTCCGATGGCCTGAGAGACCCCCCCCCCCCCCCCCCCCCCCGGGTACCGTTCCGCCTAGTCCACGCTTGTGTGGGCCAGTACAGACCGACTCGGCTGGGGTCTCCCTGGGGAGGCCAGTAGATGCAGGGAGCCCAAAGGATCCTAGGTGAGCTTGCCTAAGTGGGTTTTAAACCTACTCAGCTGTGCAAGGCTTGGTCCCGCCTATTGTGGGCGGGTTCCTGATTACGACGCCCCGCGAAACTTGGTCGATCCCGTGATGCGTGCAGGCTTTCGGGAAGCCTGCGGGAGGATTCTCTCGGCATCCACTGGCAGCATTACACTCCCGTTCGGTAGACCACCTCCAAAAACTTTTATCCTTTTACTTTTATCATTGATTTTACATCCCTCTTTTCCCCTCTGTGTTTGTTTGTTTGTTTTGCATATGTGTGTGTGTGTGTGTGTGTGTGTGTGTGTGTGTAGAGGGTGGAGTGAGATAGAGGGGGCGCAATTAGATTATACTTGACCAGTTGTATTTGCTGCATATTTCATTCTAGTTTTTGTGATTAATAATAATAATCTTTCTTATTGTCACAAGTAGGCTTACATTAACACTGCAATGACGTTACTGTGGAAAGCTCCTAGTCGCCACATTCCGGCACCTGTTCGGGTACACAGAGGGAAAATTCAGAATGTCCAATTCACCTAACAAGCACGTCTTTCGGGACTTGTGGGAGGAAACCGGAGCACCCGGAGGAAACCCACGCAGACACTGGGAGAACGTGCAAACTCCGCACAGACAGTGGCCCAAGTCGGGAATCGAACCTGGGACCCTGGCGCTGCGAAGCAACAGTGCTAACCACTGTGCTACCATGATTAATAAAAATTAATTGTGCTTAAATTTACAGACCTGATGACAGTAAATATTGGCAGACATGGGTATTGAATCAGAATTATTTATCAATTTCAATTGCGTTGCGACTCCAGGTCAAGTAGGGCTGGAACTGACCGCACGCTAGCCCCAGGGGTTTCAACATTCCTCTGTCCCGATACTCACACAGTTAGTTCAATGGGCGCCATTCTCCGCAAATGCGGAGAGTCGTAAAGGCTGCCGTAAAACCGGCCGTGTTTCACGGCAGCCTCCGCGCCCCCTCCCGGGACCCGATTCTCCTCCCCGGTCAGGGCTAGGAGCACAGCCCCGTGAACCACGGCATCGCAGGCTTAGCGACCGTCGCTAAGCCCGCGCGCCAAGGGTAACGGCGGCTGACGCGCACGATGACTTCAGCCGCGCATGCGCGGATTTGACGGCTCCAACCCGTGCATGCGCGGGCCGTCATGCCCCTCAGCTGCCCCGCGGACTCATCCAGCGGGGCGGCGGAGGAACAAAGAGTGCGCGGGTTGGACCTGCTGCCCGGTGGGCACCGATCGCGGGCCCATGCCACCCTTGGCACACCCGTGGTGCGGCCGTGCCAATCGGTGCCATGGTTGTCGGGAACGGAACTTTGCGGCCGTTTTCATGAATGGTGAGAGCAGGTGTGTTTGCGTTCGTGAAAACGGCCGTCAAGGCCTGGGAAATCGGCCCATCGGATAGGGGAGAATCGCTGTTCGCCGTAAAAAAACAGCGAGCAGCAATTCGTGTCAAGGGGCGGCCGTGGGGGGGGGGGGGGGGGGGGGAAGGGGGGGAGGTCGGGAAAAATGTCGGGAAGGCCCTCCCGCTATTCTCCGACCCGTCGTGGGGGGCGGAGAATCGCGCCCATATCTTTTTAGCCAGTTACACTCGAAAGCAGCCGGGATTGAGGAACGAGGCTGGGTTTGCGTCTCAACTTATCCCAGAAGCAATGAGGAGGCTAATGCTCTTACTGCTCACCCAACCGAGATGAACTAAACCAACAGAGAATAAGGGGTGGAACTTGGTTTATTAATCTCAGTACTCCAACAGGTGATGTTTTAACCCCATTTTGAAGCCGGAGAACCTTTCAGAATTCCGGGTTCCGTGCGCAGCAACTTTCGCGGACTTGGACAAATCCAGCACTCAATCCAACGTTTGCAGGTCCTCATCGTAACACCTTAAACAGCATCTGTTTTGCAGACGCATGCTTTTATTAACATGCGTTTACTCAGCTCGAACATGTCTCGAAGAGGTGACCCATCTGGGAATCACATTGTTTTCCCCTCTGGCTCTTGTTGGCTTTTCCCTTAATATTACATTCTCACAAATATTTTTTTGCTTTCAGAGGCAGGTGATAAATGGAGGTGGATAACTGCAGGCAAGTGAAGCACTTAGTGACGACTAAAGGCCTTCTTGATAAAGAAAAGATCTGAGAATACTTCCGTCAGTACGAATAAAGCCCGTAGCCAAATTATATTTAATGACATATCTGTTGAATAGAGATCTGTTTACCACCCTTCCCAGAGTAGAATGAGGAATTACTCGGCAGTATATCCAGGGATTAAGCACAGCTGGGTAGATTTTCGAATTTCACTGCCCACGCACGAAGTGGGTTGGCAGCCTACTGACAGAAATAAAAATCAAGTTCCTTCGAGAGTGAGCGCTCAATCCACAATGCTTAGATGGCAAAGTGGAACCTTATCCCAATGATTAGGATGTGCTCAGGTCAGGCCAGTGGGTAGAAGTCTTACCTCTGAATCAAGGGTTCTTACGAACATGCGAATTGGGAGCTTGAGCAGGCCACTCGGCCCCTCGAGGCCTGCTCCGCCATTCAATGAGATCACGGCTGATCTGATTTTAACCTCATAATAATAATCTTTATTGTCAAAAGTGTACTTTTTTCGGGCCTGCGCGATTCTTTGGCCCTCTGAGCCGTGGCCGCGGATTGCTACTGGTATATCCCAGCGTGGCGCTGACATGGTGGACCTGTGAGTCAAGGGGGTAACCCCTTAGGGGAGTTTCCCCCAAAATCCGTCTGAGGACCACCCGCCCCCCCCCCCCACAATGCATGATATGTCCACCCCACCCCCACCAGACACCCCCCACACCCATCCCCTCAAACACTCCACCAGAGGTCCCCTGAAGAAAGAAACTTCCTGAGACCCCCTAAGTAGGGGGAGCCCCACTGAGACCCCCGATATGAGACCCCTCTCAAGAAACCCCCAGAAAAGAGAAGCCTGTTCGGAAGCCCCCCCCCCCCTCACAAAGAGAGACCCGCCAGGGTGTCGGGGCACTGCCAGGATGCCTGGGTGCCAGGTTGGCATTGCCAGTGGCCGGGCCTGGGGGGCCTTGCCAGTTAGAAGGGGGTGAGGGGGCTTACCAAGGACATTTCTATGGTTGGGAGTGAGGGAAGGGTCTATAAAGTGGAGGGGGCTTGAACGTGGAGGGGGAGGGGCGGGGGGCGGAATCGGATGTGCTGATTAACACGGCGCACCAAGCTGCGAACAGCCAATCCTGCTGCCGAGATCTGCTCGCCAGCAGGAAATGGCTCTAATTCGGGCCTCGGCAGAGATAAACTCCCACCAAGGCCAAACAAAATGGCAAATAATGGAGTGTTTGTCGGTGCTGCAGCCGCTGAGAAACACCCCGCTGCATGCGCCCGACCGACTTAGTTTTAAATCCGTTGAATTGTGCCCACAGCTTCTCTGGTTTGCACATCCAGTGTCACCTTTCTCTCTACCTCCATCTCCAAGGTTTCTGAGTCTACCTGAGGCGTCTCTGCACTCAACTAGGCCCCTGTCCCCATGGCAACCAGGTCACACGGGATTGCCTCTGGGCAGATTTCGCAGGGGGTCATATTACACATATACTCCATTGCACCTTGAATTAAAGGAGGCAGTTTAAAACATAACCATCCTATCAAGTTCAGCATTCCGTAATAACTATGGCTCCCGTGTTTTAGATTTCTCGACTAGGGAAAGCACAATTGGAAATCTTTCTCCTCTTTTTATCCTGTATGGTCTCTCCTTCTTGTCTTGTAGTGTATTTGGGAATGATTTCGGGAGCTGTCACATGATTCGATGCATTTCCAGGCCCCAATTGATAAAAATGGTGATGCCTTTTGCCTACAGGTGATGCTTGACCATTGTTGATGGACAAGGCTATACCCTGGAACTGTGAAAGCCAAAAATTTCCTTTTAACTGCCCACCTTCATGGATGAAAAGTAACCACCTGGGCTAAGTACCAAAGACAAGGCTGATATGTGTGAAATTGGGTCATGTGGCGAGGAATAATGATCAGGAGGCGGAACCATGGCTTGTTTCCTCCTTCGTTAGTCTGGGAACTGTCTGTTACTCTCTCCATCTCCAAAGAGTTCAACTAACTGAGTCCAGACTACCAGGGATTGTTCTCGGTAGTTTTCCCAACTTGTGCCATGCCCTACAGCGCAGGAGTAACCGTGTTTGAAAGAATTAATTGTACATGCATTGAAACGTCTGTGAGGGGTGTGATGCAGAATGATACAAAGGCAAAGCTTTCTTTCCATAACACTACATTTAATGGGCAATGTTCCCCATTTACTGTCTTTGGCTCGACAAACAATTAGAGAGATTATAAAAAAGCATAGACAGCTGAAAATAAGTTGTACATGTCACAGTGTACTGTGTATGTGTGTATGTGCTTGTGCACATGTCACAATGCATTGTGTAGTTGCAGGTGTGTGAACATGCCAGTGTATCGTGTATGTGTGCATGTGCATGGCTGTGTGCACATGTCACAGTGTACTGTGTATATGTGTGTACAAATGTCACCGTATGTTATGTATGTGTGTGCACATGTTACAGTGTTTTATGTATTTGTGTATTGTGCATGTGTGTGCCCACATGTCACAGTGTATTGTGTATGTGTGTACATCTGTGTGCACATGTCACAGTGTATTGTGTATATGTGTGTCCACATGTCGCAATGTCTTATATATGTGTGCGTACATATGTCACGGTGTATTATGTCTATGTATGTGCATATTTCATAGTATATTATGTATCGGTGTTCACATGTTAGTGTTTTATGTATGTGTGTATTGTGTATGTGTGTGTGTCCGCATGTCACAGTGTATTGTGTATGTGTGTACGTCTGTGTGCACATGTCACAGTGTATTATGTATATGTGTGTCCACATGTTGCAATGTATTATGTCTGTGTGTATGTGTGTGTACATTTGCCACAGTGTATTGTGTATATCTGTATGCGCATGTGTGTGTACATGCCAGTGTATTGTGTATGTGCACGTCACAGTATATTGTAAATGCATGTGGGTGTACATGTCACTGCGTACTGTAAATGTGTATGTGCATGTGTGTGCACATGTAACTGCATGTTATGTGTACATGAAAATGAAAAAATGAAAATCGCTTATTGTCACGAGTAGGCTTCAATGAAGTTACTGTGAAAAGTCCCTAGTCACCACATTCCGGCCCCGTGGGGAGGCTGGTACGGGAATCGAACTGTGCTGCTGGCCTGCTTGGTCTGCTTTAAGAGCCAGCGATTTAGCCTGGTGAGCTAAACCAGCCCCTGGTGTGCATGTGTATGTGTATGTGCATATGTGTGCACATATCAGTGTATTATGTATGTGTGTACGCATGATCCCGTATAGTGTGTATGTGTGTGTGTATGTGCATGCACACATCACATTGTATTGTGTATCTGTGTATGTTCATGTGTGTGTGCAAACATCACAGTGTATTATGAATGTGTGTGTACATGTCACAGTGTATTGTTCATGTGTGTATGTACAAAGATGTGCAGGTTAGGTGGATTGGCCATGCTAAATTGCCCGTAGTGTCCTAAAAAGTAAGGTTCGGAGGGATTGTTGGGTTACGGGTATAGGGTGGATACGTGGGTTTGAGTAGGGTGATCATTGCTCGGCACAACATCAAGGGCCGAAGGGCCTGTTCTGTGCTGTACTGTTCTATGTTCTATGTTCTACATGTGTGTGGACATGTCATAGTGCACTGTGCATGTGAACATGTGACAATATATTGTGTATGTGTATGTATATACACATGCCACTGTGTATTGTGTATGTGTGCACATTTCACAGTGTATTGTATATGTATGTGTGTGCACATACTATTGTATATGTGTTTATGTGCATTTGTATGTGAACATGTCACAGTGTATGTCTGTGTGCATATGTCACAGTGTATTGGATATGTGTGCTTGTGCACATGTGTGTTCACATGTCACAGTGTGTTCTGTATCACGTTCTCAAGATTTCTCAAAGCACTTTAACACACTAATTATTTTCAATGCATTTTCGTTGCATTGAGGGCCAATGGTGAATTCAGTGCACAGTGTGATCCCACAAACATAAGAGAAGATGAGTGATGAATGATTCTGTCTGGTAGTGTTTGATTGGGGAGGAATACTGACAAAGCCATCGGGACATCTTCCTGATGTTCTCTGAATAATGCCATGGATTTTATTCTCACATTCGGCTGGACAGACCCGGTCAAGGCCTTTGGTTTACTGCCTCATCTGAAAGACAGGGGGCGGGATTCACCGATGCCCGACGCCGATATCGTAATCGCCGATCGGACGGAGAATCCCTTCCAACACACAAATCGGGGGCGGCGCCGGTTTATTTCCTCCGCCCAATCCGAAATGGCGTCACAGGCCGCGCACTGTACGCTGTTGGAACGGCTTTGGTGCGTCACCTGAAGGCCCTCCACCCCCGATAGGCCGAGTTCCGCGCCGGGGGGGGGGGGGGGGGGGGGGGGGGGTGTGGTCTTCGCAGTCGGGAATCCGGCGTGGGGACTGCGGACTATGTCCGGTTGGAGAATAATGCCAAAGTGTTGTAAAGCCCCAGAAGATAACAAACAAGAATATTCCATCTCCGAATGGAGACTGGGCTCTAACAGGTTAACCGACCAGAGAATGAACTGCTGTGTAAAGACACCTGTTCCTATTGAAGGTGCAGTATTTATTGCTCCATTAATGGGTTGCCAGGGAAAAACACAATTGACCTGCAGTGAAAACAAACACTTTGAAACGTCCTTTTCACACAAAGAGACATTTCAAAAAAGGTTTTAATTTTTTGAGAGAGCTTGCCCTTTAAAAGGTGATGTTATTTTACTTGAGGCTATAGCACTCTTCAAAGAGTCGGAGCAGTTGGCGTTTTCAAGCTACTAAACCACTTGAATGGGGGAATTTCTGCATTAGTGCATGGACTCCTGGTTTGGTGGAGGGGACTCCTGCACTAGTGCAGAGGCTGCTGCATGAGTCATGGGCGGCAAGGTAGCACGGTGGTTAAGCACTGTTGCTTCACAGTTCCAGGGTCCCAGGTTCGAATCCCGGCTTGGGTCACTGCCTGTGCGGAGTCTACACGTTCTCCCCGTGTCTGTGTGGGTTTCCTCCGGGTGCTCCGGTTTCCTCCCACAAGTCCCAAAAAACGTGCTGTTAGGCAATTCGGACATTCTGAATTCTCCTTCTGTGTACCCGAACAGGCGCCGGAGTGTGGCGGCTAGGGGATTTTCACAGTAACTTCATTGCAGTGTTAATGTAAGCCTACTTGTGACAATAAAGATTATTAAAAAAGAGTCATACAGCACAGAAACAGGTCCTTCTGCCCACCATGTCTATGTTGACCATCAAGTACCAATATGTACTAACCCTATTTACCAGAAATTAGTGCATAGCCTACTCTGCCATGGCGATTTAAGTACTTGTCCAGATACTTCTTAAATGTTATATGTGAGAATGACTAGAGCGAGGGTAGGTCCGATCAAGGACAGTAGCGGGAGTTTGTGTATTGAGTCAGAAGAGATAGGAGAGGTCTTGAACGAGTACTTTAATTCAGTATTTACGAATGAGAGGGGCCATATTGTTGGAGAGGACAGTGTGAAACAGACTGGTAAGCTCGAGGAGATACTTGTTAGGAAGGAAGATGTGTTGGGCATTTTGAAAAACTTGAGGATAGACAAGTCCCCCGGACCTGACGGGATATATCCAAAGATTCTATGGGAAGCAAGAGATGAAATGGCAGAGCCGTTGGCAATGATCTTTTCGTCCTCACTGTCAACAGGGGTGGTACCAGGGGATTGGAGAGTGGCGAATATCGTGCCCCTGTTCAAAAAAGGGAATAGGGATAACCCTGGGAATTACAGGCCAGTTAATCTTACTTCGGTGGTAGGCATAGTAATGGAAAGTGTACTGAGGGATAGGATTTGTGAGCATCTGGAAAGACTTCTATCTATGCCTCTCATAACTTTGTATACTAATCAGATTGCTGGGATGTGAATTCACCAACATCAACTTTACCAAAATCTGACAAAGATAAGATCTGGCAGTGCTAAAACAGCGCTGAATATAAACCTTGGGCACATAATGACTATGAGTTTGAATGAAAGTGCAGTGTGACATGGGCTCGGCGTAACATGTGCCTCATGTTGTAAGATTTAGGCGTGTGTGAGAAGGTAGAGGTGAGTTCCGAAGGCATGAGATTTATTTTCCCACAACGTTGTGCTTTTGGACATTGAGGTAGAGTCAGTTCTTGCCATGACAAAGCCTCGTGCAAACCTTTTGATTGCGCTATCCCACGCCATTTGTAAACCTCATCAGCGTGTTAGATTTAATAAGTGTTGGAATCTACGATTGATTCTGATCAAGTAAATAAGGAGAACCCCTTTCTGTTGGTAGGAAGGTCAGTCACCAGGGCACACACAATTCAGATAATTGGCAAAATGAGATGAAGGGAATTGAGGTTTTTTTCAATAGACATTTTATTGAGGTATTTTTTTGGTTTGACAACAACAACAAAATAAACAATGTACATGTACCTATAAACACAGTGCCCCTTGTGGGAGATTCTCGACCAAGAGGGCATAAGCTCAGAGTAAGGGGTGGCCCATTTCAGACAGAGATGAGGAGGAGTTTCTTCTCTCCGAGGGGAGTGAATCTGTGGAATTCCTTACCGCAGAGAGCTGTAGAGGCTGGATCGTTAAGTATATTCAAGGCTGAGACATATTTTTAGTCGGTAAGTGAATCAAAGTTTATGGGGAAAAGGCGGGAAAGAGAAGTTGAGGATTATCACATCAGATCGGTCATGATCTCATTGAATGGCGGAGCAGAGTCGCTGGGCCGAATGGCCTACTTTTGCTCCTGCATCTTAGAACATAGAACATAGAACATAGAATGATACAGCGCAGTACAGGCCCTTCGGCCCTCGATGTTGCACCGACATGGAAAAAATCTAAAGGCCATCTAACCTACACTATGCCCTTATCATCCATATGCTTATCCAATAAATTTTTAAATGCCCTCAATGTTGGCATGTTCACTACTGTTGCAGGTAGGGCATTCCACGACCTCACCACTCTTTGCGTAAAAAACCCACCTCTGACCTCTGTCCTATATCTATTACCCCTCAATTTAAGGCTATGTCCCCTCGTGCTAGCCACCTCCATCCGCGGGAGAAGGCTCTCGCTGTCCACCCTATCTAACCCTCTGATCATTTTGTATGCCTCTATTAAGTCACCTCTTAACCTTCTTCTCTCTAACGAAAACAACCTCAAGTCCATCAGCCTTTCCTCATAAGATTTTCCCTCCATACCAGGCAACATCCTGGTAAATCTCCTCTGCACCCGTTCCAAAGCTTCCACGTCCTTCCTATAATGAGGCGACCAGAACTGTACGCAATACTCCACATGCGGCCGTACTAGAGTTTTGTACAACTGCAACATGACCTCATGGCTCCGGAACTCAATCCCTCTACCAATAAAGGCCAACACACCATAGGCCTTCTTCACAACCCTATCAACCTGGGTGGCAACTTTCAGGGATCTATGTACATGGACACCGAGATCCCTCTGCTCATCCACACTACCAAGAATTTTACCATTAGCCAAATATTCCGCATTCCTGTTATTCTTTCCAAAGTGAATCACCTCACACTTCTCCACATTAAACTCCATTTGCCACCTCTCAGCCCAGCTCTGCAGCTTATCTATGTCCCTCTGTAACCTGCAACATCCTTCCGCACTGTCTACAACTCCACCGACTTTAGTGTCGTCTGCAAATTTACTCACCCATCCTTCTGCGCCCTCCTCTAGGTCATTTATAAAAATGACAAACAGCAACGGCCCCAGAACAGATCCTTGTGGTACGCCACTCGTAACTGAACTCCATTCTGAACATTTCCCATCAACTACCACTCTCTGTCTTCTTTCAACTAGCCAATTTCTGATCCACATCTCTAAATCACCCTCAATCCCCAGCCTCCGTATTTTCTGCAATAGACGACCGTGGGGAACCTTATCAAACGCTTTACTGAAATCCATATACACCACATCAACTGCTCTACCCTCGTCTACCTGTTCAGTCACCTTCTCAAAGAACTCGATAAGGTTTGTGAGGCATGACCTACCCTTCACAAAACCATGCTGACTATCCCTAATCATATTATTCCTATCTAGATGATTATAAATCGTATCTTTTATAATCCTCTCCAAGACTTTACCCACCACAGACGTTAGGCTCACCGGCCTATAGTTACCGGGGTTATCTCTACTCCCCTTCTTGAACAAAGGGACCACATTTGCTATCCTCCAGTCCTCTGGCACTATTCCTGTAGCCAATGATGACCTAAAAATCAAAGCCAAAGGCTCAGCAATCTCTTCCCTGGCTTCCCAGAGAATCCTAGGATAAATCCCATCCGGCCCCGGGGACTTATCTATTTTCACCTTGTCCAGAATTGCCAACACTTCTTCCCTACGCACCTCAATGCCATCTATTCTAATAGCCTGGGTCTCAGCATTCTCCTCCACAATATTATCTTTTTCTTGAGTGAATACTGACGAAAAGTATTCATTTAGTATCTCGCTTATCTCCTCAGCCTCCACACACAACTTCCCACCACTGTCCTTGACTGGCCCTACTCTTACCCTAGTCATTCTTTTATTCCTGACATACCTATAGAAAGCTTTTGGGTTTTCCTTGATCCTACCTGCCAAAGACTTCTCATGTCCCCTCCTTGCTCGTCTCAGCTCTCTCTTTAGATCCTTCCTCGCTTCCTTGTAAATATCAAGCGCCCCAACTGAAACTTCACGCCTCATCTTCACATAGGCCTCCTTCTTCCTCTTAACAAGAGATTCCACTTCTTTGGTAAACCACGGTTCCCTCGCTCGACCCCTTCCTCCCTGCCTGACTGGTACGTACTTATCAAGAACATGCAATAGCTGTTCCTTGAACAAGCTCCACATATCCAGTGTGCCCAACCCTTGCAGCCTACTTCTCCAACCAACACATCCTAAGTCATGTCTAATGGCATCATAATTGCCCTTCCCCCAGCTATAACTCTTGCCCTGCGGGGTATACTTATCCCTTTCCATCACTAACGTAAAGGTCACCGAATTGTGGTCACTGTTTCCAAAGTGCTCACCTACCTCCAGATCTAACACCTGGCCTGGTTCATTACCCAAAACCAAATCCAATGTGGCCTCGCCTCTTGTTGGCCTGTCAACATATTGTGTCAGGAAACCCTCCTGCACACATTGTACAAAGAACGACCCATCTAATGTACTCGAACTATATCTTTTCCAGTCAATATTTGGAAAGTTAAAGTCTCCCATAACAACTACCCTGTTACTTTCGCTCTTTTCCAGAATCATCTTCGCCATCCTTTCCTCTACATCCCTAGAACTATTAGGTGGCCTATAGAAAACTCCCAACAGGGTGACCTCTCCTTTCCTGTTTCTAACCTCAGCCCATACTACCTCAGAAGAAGAGTCCCCATCTAGCATCCTTTCCGCCACCGTAATACTGTCCTTGACTAGCAGCTCCACACCTCCCCCTCTTTTGCCCCCTTCTCTGAACTTACTAAAACACCTAAACCCCGGAACCTGCAACAACCATTCCTGTCCCTGCTCTATCCATGTCTCTGAAATGGCCACAACATCGAAGTCCCAGGTACCAACCCATGCTGCCAGTTCCCCTACCTTATTTCGTATACTCCTGGCATTGAAGTAGACACACTTCAAACCACCTACCTGAACACTGGCACCCTCCTCAGCCTCTTATGGCCAAATGGGAGCTGGATTGATTGTTAAAAAAAGGAAATTCATTTCCGGTCACATGAGGGATAAACAGAGTAGGCCGAATGGAATAGAACCTTCATTGGGCTGGCACAAATAGAAGGGGATGAATGGTCTCCTCTGTGCTTTATGATTCCGGGAACACTCATGTACGTTGTATTCTTGAAAGCCACGGTTTAATTTTCTACCTCAAATGCATATGTGCCAAACACTGAGAGAAAGTCACACCTGATTGGTTCGATTCCTACGGTCCATTCCTACTTCTAACAGAGCCTGTCTTCTCAACGATCAGATTGGTTGATACTGACAGTCAATAAGTAAGGGTAATTTTACTCAGTAGATAGCTGACACCAGGTTTGAAAACCTGGCTTTAAAAAGAGAGAAGTTCAAAAGAGGGAGTCAATCCAAGACAGTCTTGTACATTGACATTACGACCAGACCCTAACAGTGGCCGAGATACTGGACAGAAACCCCAATGTTTTATTTTAATTGTGTAAGACTGTGAGGAAAGGGTTCCTCGCTCAAGGAGTGATTTCACACAAAATAGGGATATGATCTATTAAAACGGACTTCATTACGAACACAGTATTAAAATGTCTTATAACAATAAGAAGAATCTTTATTATTGTCACAAGTAGGCTTACATTGCCACTGCAATGAAGTTACTGTGAAAAGCCCCTAGTCACCACATTCCGGCACCTGTTTGGGCACACGGAGGGAGAATTCAGACTGTCCAGTTCACCGAATAAGCATGTCTGTCGGGATTTGTGGGAGGAAACCGGAGCACCCGGAGCAAACCCACGCAGACACGGGGAGAACGTGCAGACTCCACACAGACAGTTACCCAAGCGGGAATCGAACCTGGGACCCTGGCGCTGTGAAGCAATATGCGACCATGAGAGAAGAGCTTACAATTACCCGTTACAGAATGCTAATCAATACAGTAACACAATAACCCTTAACATGCAGAAGACAAAAGAAACACCTTTTGACAGAAGCACATTAGGTTTACATTCACTACTGAAAACATTTATAATTCTGAATTCACCAAATGATCAAGAGATAGTCTTTTCATGGCAGAGAGAACAGCAGTACAGCTGCTCTGTCTGTCATCAGCTCCAACACTGCAAACGAAACTAAAACACACCCTGCAGCAAACAGCCTAAAACAAAAGTAAAAAGCTGACAGACAGCCCAGCTCCACCCACCTCTGACCTCACTGATAAACACCCATTTCTTAAAGGTATATTTCTTAAACACTGATTTCTTTTTTAAAAATAAATTTTGTGGACCCAATTCATTTTTTTTTCCAATTAAGGGGCAATTTAGTGTGGCTAATCCACCTAGCCTGCACATCTTTGAGTTGTGGGGGCGAAACCCACGCAAACACGGGGAGAATGTGCAAACTCCACACTGTCAGTGACCCAGAGCCAGGATCGAACCTGGAACATTGGCACCGTGAGGCTGCAGGGCTAACACACTGCGCCACCGTGCTGCCCTTAAACACCCATTTCTTAAAGGTACTGTCATATGACAGAAGTCAAGGACATCCTAAAAGCTAAAGAAAAAACATACAAAGTGGCGAGGGTTAGTGAGAAGCCAGAGGATTGGGAAGCCTTCAAAAGCGAGACGAGGTCAACTAAAAAAGCAATAAGGGGGGAGAATATGAAGTATGAGTGCATGCTAGCTAGTAATATAAAGGAAGATAGGAAGAGTTCATTTCAATATATAAAAGACAAGAGAGAGGCAAAAATAGACATTGGATCACTGGAAAATGTGGCTGGAGAAGTAACAATAGGAAACAAAGAAATGACAGACAAATTGAACAGTTACTTTGCATCAGTCTTCGTGGTGGAAGACACCAGTGGGATGCCAGAGCTCCAGGAGAACCAGGGGGCAGAGGTGAGTGCCGTGACCATTACTAAGGAGAAGGTTCTGGGGAAACTGAAAGGTCTGAAGGTGGATAAATCACCTGGACCGGACGTTCTAAAAAGAGATAGCTGAGGAGATTGTGGAGGCATTAGTGATGATGTTTCAGGAATCACTGGAGGCAGGAAGGGTCCCAGAGGACTGGAAGATGGCTAATGTAACACCCCTGTTTAAGCAGGGAGGGAGACAGAAGACGGGAAATTATAGGCCGGTTTGCCTGACTTCGGTCATTGGTAAGATTTTAGAGTCCATTATTAAAGGTGAGATTGTGGAGTGCTTGGAGGTTCATGGTAAAATAGGACTGAGTCAGCACGGCTTTGTCAAGGGGAGGTTGTGTCTGACAAATCTGTTAGAGTTCTTTGAGGAGGTAACAAGCAAGTTAGACAAAGGAGAACCAGTGGACGTGATTTATTTAGATTTCCAGAATATACATTAATGATCTGGAAGAAGGAACTGAAGGCACTGTTGCTAAGTTTGCAGATGATACAAAGATCTGTAGAGGGACAGGTAGTATTGAGGAAGCAGGAGGGCTGCAGAAGGACTTGGACAGGCTAGGAGAGTGGGCAAAGAAGTGGCGGATAGAATACAATGTGGAAAAGTGAGAGGTTATTCACTTTGGAAGGAGGAATTTAGGCATAGACTATTTTCTAAATGGGAAGATGCTTCGGAAATCAGAAGCACAAAGGGATTTGGGAGTCCTTGTTCGCGATTCATTTAAGGTTAACGTGCAGGTTCAGTCGGCAGTTCGGAAGGCAAATGCAATGTCAGCATTCATGTCAAGAGGGCTAGAATACAAGATCGGGGATGTACTTCCGAGGCTGTATAAGGCTCTGGTCAGACCCCTGTATCTAAGGAAAGATGTGCTGGCCTTGGAACGGGTCCAGAGGAGGTTCACAAGAATGATCCCTGGAATTAAGAGCTTATCGTATGAGGAACGATTGAGTACTCTGGGTCTGTACTCTTTGTAGTCTAGAACGATGAGGGGGGATCTTATTGAAACTTACAGAATACTGCGTGGCCTGGATAGAGTGGACGTGGAGAGGATGTTTCCACTTGTAGGAGAAACTAGAAGTAGAGGATACAATCTCAGACTAAAGGGACAATCCTTTAAAACAGCGATGAGGAGGAATTTCTTCAGCCAGAGGGTGGTGAATCTGTGGAACTCTTTGCCACAGAAGGCTGTGGGGGCCAATTCACTGAGTGTCTTTAAAACAGAGATAGATAGGTTCTTGATTAATAAGGGGATCAGGGGTTATGGGGAAACGGCAGGAGAATGGGAATGAGAAAAACATCAGCCATGATTTATTTAGTTTTTAAAATATTTTTATTCTCCTCCTTTTTCACATTTTCTCCCAAGCTTACACCCACCAACAATAAACAATAATCAGCAACATAAATGTCAATCCCCATATCTATAATAACGATCCCATCCTCCCACCAAACCCCAGACATTAGCCCGCATGTTCACATAAACAAATGACAAAAAGGAATCAGGAATCACCCATAGTCACCATTAACACATACAGCCCCCCTCCCCCCAACCCTCCCACCCAACCCCTCCCCCAACTAATGTTCGCTGCTATCCAGTGCTTGAAAGTGTATAATGAATAATGCCCATGAATTGTAGAACCCTCCATCCTTCCCCTCAGTTCAAACTTAACCTTCTCAAGAGTCAAGAATTCCAACAGGTCCCCCCGCCACGCCAGGGCACAGGGTGGAGAGGTTGATCTCCAACCTATCAGGATCCGCCTTCGGGCGATCAATGAGGCGAAGGCTACAACATCTGCCTCCGCACCCGTTTCCAACCCCTGTCACCCCGAATATGGCCTCCCGGGGACCTGGGTCCAGTTTCACATGCACCACTTTAGAAATTACCCTAAAAACCTCCGTTCAGAATACTCCAGCTTTGGACAGGACCAAAACATATGAACGTGATTAGCCCCTCCCCCCCCCCGAAACGTTCACACAATTCTTCTACTATTTCAAAGAATCAGCTCATCCTTGCCCTTGTGAGGTTTGCTGTATGCACCACCTTCAGCTGTATCAGCCCCAACCTCGCACACGAGATGGAGGCATTCACTCTCCAGGGCACCTCACAGCAGAACCCCTCCTCCATATCCTCTGCCAACTCTTCCTCCCACTTTGCTTTGATCCCTTCCAGTGGTGCCTTCTCCTCTTCCAAAATAGCCCCGTAAACCGCCGATACTACCCCCTTCTCCAGTCCCCCTGTCGCCAGCAGCTCCTCCAGCAAAGTGGAGGCCGGTTCCACCGGGAAGCTCTGTATCTCCTCTCTGGCAAAATCTCGAACCTGCATGTATCTAAACATTTCCCCCTGTTCCAGCCCATACATCGCTTCCAGCTCCTTCAATCCTGCAAACCGACACCTAAGGAACAAATCTTTTAGTGTCTTAATCCCCTTCTCCTCCCCTTTCCAAAAATTTCCATCCCACCTCCCTGGCTCAAATCTGTGGTCCCCCCGAATCGGCATTTCCCTTGACCCTGCCCCCAACTCGAAGTGTTGGCGAAACTGCCTCCAAATTCTCAATGAAGCTATTATTACCAGACTCCCTGAGTATTTTCCCGGGGCCATCGGGAGCGGCGCTGCTGTTTTTTTAAAAATGTTTTTATTCTCCATTTTCACATTTTCCTTCAAAATTTACACCACCCCAACAGACAGTAAACGGTAACAAATACAAAATCAATCCCCTTAACAATAACAACGATCCCATCCTCCCACCACCCCAAACAACGGCCCACCTGTCAATAGAACATAGAACAGTACAGCACAGAACAGGCCCTTCGGCCCTCGATGTTGTGCCGAGCAATGAACACCCTACTCAAACCCACATATCCACCCTATACCTTTAACCCAACAACTCCCCCCCTTAACCTTACTATTAGGACACTACGGGCAATTTAGCATGGCCAATCCACCTAACCCGCACATCTTTGGACTGTGGGAGGAAACCGGAGCACCCGGAGGAAACCCACGCACACACGGGGAGGACGTGCAGACTCCGCAATATATGCATCCAATAAAACAAACCCTCCCACGGTGGAAACAAAAAACAAAGGAGAAAAAGAAAAAGGAGTCTGGGACCACCCATGGTCACCATTAACCTATAGAGTCCACTCCCCCCCCCCCCCCCCCCCCCCAACCACACTCAATGCCGTCCAACCTCTGAAAGAGTACCGTGCATGATACCCAAGAGTTGTAAACCCCCCCACTGCCTCTTGTCAAACTCCTCCCCCCAACCTCGGTTCCTTCCTCCCAACTTTCCACCCTGGCTAGACCCCTCAGACCCTGTTCTGCCAGGCTCTGATGGCCGCAGCCCCTCCCCCCACCTCACTCCCATTCACTGGCCGGCTTAAACCGGCCAGCGTGAAGGCCCGCCCCCGTGTCCCCTTCCCCCTTGCCCGGCCCTAGGAAAGCCCAGAAATCCCCTGTTAGCACACAAACCCCACATACCCACCTACACCCCAAAGAGCCCTCATTTCGAGTGAAAGTCCCATCACTTCCCTTGTCCACATATATACACCATTGGCTCCTTTAGCCCACACACCCGCACGCAGTGAAACAAAAAAGAAGAAAATACAGTCATGAGGTTACATCGGCACATGGCCATTTCTCAATTTCTCAGTTCTGCCACAGTCCTTCTGCCTTCGCAAACTCCTCCGCTGCTTCCGCCGTTCCAAAATAAAAGTCTTTGAGCTTGTAAGTCACCCTCAGCTTTGCTGGATATACAATGCCGCACTGCACCTTGCTAATGTACAGTGCCCTCTTCACCCGGTTGAAAGCAGCCCGCCTCCTCGCCAGCTCCGCCGTAAAGTCCTGGTATACATGTATACCAGCTCCAGCCCAGTGCACCACCCCCTTCTGCTTGGCCCAGCACAGGACCTTCTCCTTCACACAGTACCTACGGAAGCACAGAGTCACTACCCTTGGCGGCTCACTCGCCTTTGGTACAGGCCTCCACGACCGATGAGCCCGATCCAGTTCATATCGGGAGGGATCCTCCCCCTCCCCCAATAGTTTCGCCAGCATCGCGGCAAAATACTCAGTCGGCCTCGGCCCTTCAACTCCTTTGGGCAGCCCCACAATTCTCAAATTCTGTCGCCTCGATCTGTTTTCCAGGTCTTCCATTTTTCCTCGCAGATCCTTGTTAATCTCCATCACCTTCCGCATCTCCTTCCCCATCGAGGTAAGTTGGTCACCGTGCTGCAATAATGTCTCCTCCACTTCCTTCAGCGCCTCCCCTTGCTCCCGCACCTCCACCACTGCGCTCGCCACCGCCGTCGTCACCGGGGAAATCGCCTCCTCCACCAGCTCACTCAAAACCTCCCTCACCTCCTTCCTCATTGCCTCCATGTATTTTGTAAACTTCCTTTCGAATTCCGCAGCCATCACCTTAGTCATTTCTTCAGCCGTAAGCAATGCGGCCTCCCCTGGAGCTGCAGCCTCCATTTTCCTTGGTGACCCCGCGGTGACCTTTCCACTTCCCGACGGATATTCAGCTGTTTTTTTTACGGCCGTTTTTTTTTGCTCGCCCTCGATATTTTCCTTCACTGTGCCTCCTCTGTGCCTCCTCTGTGCCTTCTCTCTGCTTTTGCCGCCTCCGTGGCCCCTGGGACCGGGCTTAAAGCCCCGAGAATGCCGTTCCCGAACGGGAGCCCTCCGTTACGCGGTCGCCTCCTGCCCGCCGTCACCGGAAGTGTGGAGCGGCGCTGTTGCTCGTGTTTTCAATCCCGACCCCTGCACTAACTCTCCTCCATTCTGACCCACTGGGAATCAACCCCTCTGACCCAGCTCCGCACCTTCTCCACATTCGCCGCCCAGTAGTAATACATCAGGTTCGGGGGGACCCAAATCCCCTGCCTGCCTTCCCCTCTGTAGCAGCACCTTCCTCACTCTGGCCACCTTCCCTCCCCACATGAACGACGTTATCCTTCCCTCAATCTCCCTGAAAAAAAGCCTTTGGCAGGAAAATCGGCAGGCATTGAAAAATAAACAGAAAGCGCGGCAACACGTTCATTTTAACCGCCTGTACCCGACCCGCCAGTGACAGAGGGAGACCATACCACCTTGCCAGATCGGCTTTCACTCTCCCCACCAAACTAGAGATGTTGTACCTGCGGAGCCCTCACCCCACTCCTGGGAAACCTGCACCCCCAGGTATCTAAAGTGAGTCCCTGCCCTATGGAATGGCAGCCCCCCCCCACCCCTACCCCCACAAAATACTCACTCTTGTCTAGATTTGGTTCGTACCCTGAGAAAGACCCAAACATCCGAAGCAGCTCCAATATTCCCCCTATCGAGACACTCGGTTCCGACACGTATAACAGCAAGTCGTCGGCATATAAGGTCACCCTATGCTCTATCCAGCAGCCCCCCCCCCCCCCCCACCCCTGCACTATTCCTTTCCATACCCCCGAACTTCTTAATGCGATGGCCAATGGCTCAATCGCGAGTGCAAACAGCAGGGAGGACATGGGACATCCCTGCCTAGTCCCACGGTGGAGAGGAAAATATTCTGAGCTGATATTATTTGTGCGGACACTGGCCCTTGATCCCTTATATAATAGCTTTACCCGTTCCACAAATCTGGGTCCAATTCTAAACCGCTCCAGAACTGCCATCAAATACCTCCATTCTACCCGGTCAGACGTTTTCTCGGCGTCCAATGCCACAACCACCTCTGTTTCCTTCCCCTCCGCCGATACCAGAACCACGTTTAATACCCTCCTAATGTTCGAAAAGAGCTGCCTCCCTCTCACAAACCCCATCTTTACCTATCACCTTCGGGAGGCGCTCCTCTAGCCTACCCGCCAGTACCTTCGTCAATATCTTTGCGTCCACGTTTAAAAGCGATATGGGCCTAAACGACCCACACTCTGTCGGGTCCTTATCTTTTTTTAGCAACAGGGAAATTGATGCCTGCCCCAAGGCAACAGCCCCTACCCTACCGCCTCTTCAAACATCCCCACCATCAGGGGTCCCAGCGTATCCTTGAATTTTTTATAATATTCCACTGGAAACCCATCCGGCCCTGCCACCTTCCCCGACTGCATCCTCCCAATGAATATCAGCCATGACTGAATGGCGGAGCAGACTCGATGGGCCGAGTGGCCTAATTCTGCTCCAATGTCTTATGGTCTGCGTGGGTTTCCTCCAGGTGCTCCGGTTTCTTCCCACAGTCCAAAGATGTGCAGGTTAGACGGGGTTACGGGAATAGGGCGGGGGAGTGGACCTAGGTAGGGTGATCTTTCACAGGACCGTATGGTCTCCTTCTGCACTGTAGGGATTCTGTGGATTCCAAGGAAAAGTTAGAGATGTGACAGATTTTAAGTCAGTACAGAGATAGGGCAGCAGCTGATGAAGATCGTGGTGGGCAACACGGTGGCGCAGTGGTTAGCATTGCTGCCTACGGCGCTGAGGTCCCGGGTTCGAATCCCGGCCCTGGGTCACTGTCCGTGTGGAGTTTGCACATTCTCCCCGTGTCTGCGTGGGTTTCACCCCCACAACCCAAAGATGTGCAGGATAGGTGGATTGGCCACTCTAAATTGCCCCTTAATTGGAAAAAATAATTGGGTACTCTAAAATTAAAAAAAAAAAAATGAAGATCGTGGTTACAAAAAATTGCAAAAGGGCAGAACTAAAGGCTCTGGGCGCGATTCTCCCAAAACGGGAGAAATCGTAAGGCTGGCGTCAAACCCGGGCGGGTTTTACGGCAGCGCGCCCCTTCCCGACCGGGAACCGATTCTGGTCCCCGGTCGGGGCTAGCAGCCCGACGCCGTAGGCTCCGGCATGACGGGCTTAACGAATATCGTTAAGCCCGCTTGCCGGAGTTAGCGCCGGCTGACGCGTCATATGATGTCAGCCGCGCATGCGCGGATTGGAAGACTCCAACCCGCGCATGCGCGGATGACGTCATCGCGTATTTGCGCGAAACCCGCGCATGCGCGGGCCGGGTTGCCCCTCAGCCGCCCCGCGAATGGATACTGCGGGGCGGCGGAAGGAGAAAGAGTGCGCGGGCATCGGGCCCGCTGCCCGCGATCGGTGCTCACCGATCGCGGGCCCATGGCAACCTTGGCACGGCCGTGGTACTGCCGTGCCAATCGGTGCCATGGTTATGAAAAGCGAGTTTGTGACGCCGTTTTTACGAACGGCCAGACCAGGTGTGTTTGCCGTTCGTAAAAACGGCGTAAAGGGCTGGGACTTCGGCCCATCGAACAGCTGTGAATCGCTGCCGGCCGTAAAAAAACGGCGGCAGCGATTCGGGTCGGGAGTTGGGCGGGGGGTGGGGGAGAATAGCGGGAGGGCGGGAAAAATGTCGGGAAGGCCCTCCCGCTATTCTCCGACCCGTCGTGGGGGTCGGAGAATTTCGCCCTCTGTGTCTGAATGCATTTAGCA
This sequence comes from Scyliorhinus canicula, assembly GCF_902713615.1. NCBI lineage: Eukaryota > Metazoa > Chordata > Chondrichthyes > Carcharhiniformes > Scyliorhinidae > Scyliorhinus > Scyliorhinus canicula. The sequence goes on along the minus strand of NC_052157.1, from coordinate 8,563,289 downwards.
TTCTGAACAAAACCGATGAATTGACTGAAATAAACATGTATGATCTGATAACCAGTACAGAGACATGGCTGCAGAATGGCAATGACTGCGACCCATATATTCAAGGGTTTTAAATATTATGCTGTAATGTAGGAAGCACAGAGTTCAGTTTGTACACAGCAGCTTCCGCAGAGAAGCATACAATAAATGGCCAGATATTCTGTTGTTAAGGACACCAGAGAGAAGTCAGCTCTCTCCCTCAGGAGGGTCATGGAACCCTCGCCATCTACCTAAGGGGTCCGACAGGGCCGCAGTTTAATTTCTCATCCACAGACAGCACCTTCAACTGTGCAGCATTCTCTCAGTGTGGCATTGAATATCATCCTAGATTTTGCATTCGAGTTTACTGAATCGGATTGGAACCGACAACCATCAACCCAGAGCAGGAGGGAGACACAACTCAGGTGTACCACTAAACCGGACAAATAGAAATGTTGTAGCCTTAATTCCAATTGAAGAACATCAGGGAGAGCGACACAGATCTGCAATTGTTATCACATTGCGGGAGACGTAATAAAAAAAAATCTTTATTATTGTCACAAGTAGGCTAACATTAACACTTCAATGAAGTTACTGTGAAAATCCCCTAGTCGCCACATTCCGGCATCTGTTCGGGTACACTGAGGGAGAGTTCAGACTTGTGGGAGGAAACCGGAGCACCCGGAGGAAACCCACGCAGACACGGGGAGAACGTGCAGACTCCGCACAGACAGTGACCCAAGCCGGGAATCGAACCTGGGGCCCTGGCGCTGTGAAGCAACAGTGCTAACCACTATGCTACCATATCACCCACTGTGTGTGTGTGAATGTGTTTTTGTGTTAAGTGAATGTGTGTATGAATGAGTGACTGTGTTTGTGTCTGTGTCATTGAGTGTGGATGTTTGTGTGTGAGAGTGTTTGTTTGAGTTTGAGTGTGTGTTTTTGTGTGTGTTTATGTGAGTGTGCGTTTGTATGTGGGTGTGAGTTTGTGTGTGCATGTGTATGCGTGTTTGTGTGTGTTTGCGTAAGTGTGCATTTATGTGTCTGCGTATGTGTTTGTGTGAGTGTGTGTGCTTATGTGTTTATGTTTGTGTGTGTGTATGTGTGTATTTGTATGAATGTATGTGTGTGTGTAAGTGTGTGTATGTTTGTTTGGATGAGTGTTTGTGTACGCGTTGTATATGTGAATGTGGGAGTGTGTATCTGTGTGTAAGTGTTTGTGTGTGGGTTTTTGTGTGAGTGTTTATGTGTGTGTGTATCTGTGTTTATGTTTGTGCATGTGTGCATCTGTGTATGGGTGTGTGTGTGTTTGCGTGTGTGTGTGTATCTGTGTGTGTGGGTTTATGTGTGTGTCTATCTGTGTGTGTGTATCTATGTGTGTTTGTGTGTGCGCGTGTGTGCATGTGTGTGTTTGTGTATGTATCTGTGAGTTTGTGTGTGTATCTGTGTATGTGTGTGCGTGTGTGTGTATCTGTGTATGTGGGTGCGTGTGCGTGTGTGTGTAGGTGTGTTTTTGTGTGTATTTCATTTTCTTTGAAGCCTTTATTAATGATAAAAGGATTGGAAATGTGTGGAACAATGGCTGTTTCATTAAATCGGCAAAATTAACCCTATTGGTTCACAAGAAATCAGTTCCTTTATCTATTGGCGGTGGAATCAGAGAATCATAGAATTCACAGTGCTGAAGGAGGCCATTTGGCCCATTGAGTCTGCACCAGCCCTTGGAAAGGGCACCCTTATTAAGCCCACAGCTCCACCCTATCCCCATAACCCAGGAACCCCAAGTCAGCTTTTTGAACACGAAGGGCAATTTGGCCCAGCAATTCACCTAACCCGCCCATCTTTGGACTGTGGGAGGAAACCCACGCAGCCCCGGGGAGAACGTGCAGACTCCGCACAGACAGTGACTTAAGCCAGGAATCGAACCCGGGACCCTGGAGCTGTGAAGCAACTGTGCTAACCGCTGTGCTACCGGGCCGCCCAATGCGGCAGGCCGGTGAACCAATAGTGGAAGAGAGGGGGCGGGATCCTTCATGGTGAGTGGTCATGTGATGAAACCTCCAGGGATACGGGCCGAGCAGGGTTGGCAACCCCAGTCTGAGCTATTCAGACCCTAAACTTATATAACCTAATGCAGATATTGGAAATCCAATCCGACTGCAACTCTGTCATCTCTCACCTTAACAAGCAGCACATCAAAGTCAAAACCATGGCTCACATTTCATCCTTACTCACCAACTAATGTAAATAGATGTTGCAGAGGCCTAATGAAGACAGCTATTCATATACCTCGTCAAGGGCAGCTGGATCTGTTTGCATTTTTAAGGCAACGAGGCCTTCAGGCTTTGAGATCCTGAGGGCTGGGAGTTCAGTGTTTGTAACATGAATAGCCCACTGGTCCCTTCACCTTGTGGAATGAGCCATCTGACCTGTCAGGAAGCAGTGCGCTTCCCAATCCCGTCAGCTTATTCTTTCCGATGCTGCTGTGGAAATGCCTGGTATGAGGGCCGAGTTGGCACCCGGCACTGTGCAGCGGACATTGGGGATGTGTACATGGTCAGAATCGGAGAAACGGCAGAGATCTGTGCGGCTTTGGGAGAAAACGTTGCAGAGCACGGCAAGCTGATGGGGAAGGTTCAGAAATCCCCCAGCTGATATTGGGAGGATGGCAACAGCCATTTGGGAATGGTGGGGGGTGGGGGGGGGGGGGGGGGGAGGAGGGGGGGGGGGGGGGGGTAGTCCAGGGGTGCGAGGAGAGGTACAGGGAGGCACTATCTGGCAGGCCGGGTTCGCGGGCAGCCGGCACCATGTTGTACGGCATGACCACTGCAGGTCGTCGTCGTGCACGGCCTCCGTCTCGGCAATTCTCCAGCCATTTATGTCGGGAACGGCAGGAGTTTTACATGGCACAGCTGCTAGCCCCCCCACCACCGGGTGGAACATCGGTGCGGGGGCCCTGCTGAGTTGTTCATCGTAAAACTAGGCACTTCCTCCGGACATCAAATCGGAGAATCCAGCCCGAAAAGTCAGTGCCAAAGTGGAATTTGTGGACTTTCACGTGCACCGATTCTGTTACCGTTGACGGGCTAGCACCAATGTCACGTGGAACAGAATCAATTCCAATGTAAAATGATGCGGGATTCGCTGGGTCCGTGATTGACACTCGGAGGCTGACAAGCTGCAGCCGCACATACACATTACACTCCCCACACATACTCCCCACACATACTCATCCCAGCCAACACACTCCCCACACACACTCATCCCAGCCAACACACTCCCCACACACACTCATCCCAGCCAACACACTCCCCACACACACTCATCCCAGCCAACACACTCCCCACACACACTCATCCCAGCCAACACACTCCCCACACACACTCATCCCAGCCAACACACAAATTACACTCCCCACACACACTCATCCCAGCCGCGCACACACATTACACTCCCCACACACACTCAGCCCAGCCACACACACACATTACACTCCCCACACACACTCATCCCAGCCGCACACACAAATTACACTCCCCACACACACTCATCCCAGTTGCACACACACATTACACTCCCCGCACACACTCATCCCAGCCGCACACTCGCATTACACTTCTTGCACACACTCATCCCAGCCGTACACACACATTACACTCCCCACACACACTCATCCCAGCCGCACACACATTACACTCCCCACACACACTCATCCCAGCCAACAACATGGCACTGGTTGTGTTGGAGGGCACCCATACAGCTGATGGGTCAGCTGGGGCCAGAGGGCAACCGGGGGATGGTATGTGGGGGGGTCCTATACAACCCATGGCACTAAGGGCAGCACAGTAGCACAATGGTTAGCACCGTTGCTTCACAACTCCAGGGTCCCAGGTTCGATTCCGGGCTGGGTCACTGTCTGTGCGGAGTCTGCACATTCTCCCCGTGTTTGCGTGGGTTTCCTCCGGGTGCTCCGGTTTCCTCCCACCAGTCCCGAAAGACGTGCTGTTAGGTAATTTGGACATTCCGAATTCTTCCTCTGTGCACCCGAGCAGCCTACTGTGACAATGAAGATGATTAAAAATTAAGTTCAAAGTGAGCTGTTCGCTGCGTGCGCAGCTGCATGACTATCTTTCCATCAGCGGCAATGGTGTTCAGCGCCCGTTCCCCTCGAACCCCCCCCAGCCCACCTTCTGGCTGCCCCCCACTACTCCCCCCCCCCCCCCCCCCCGGCCCTGGCAGAAGCCCCGCAGCACAACTGCCAGCAAACTATTGGACACTTTCCATCCCCCCTCTCTCTCCCTCAGCAGGTTCCATGTTGTTTAAAAGCACAAGTGAATCACACCGTGTGTATCGTGTTGGCTGGTGTAGGCTGGAGAGATGAACAGACACTTCCAACACAGATGAAGGTTCAACTCGATTTTATTAACTCCTTATAACTAAGTAACACATGATGACTGTGGGTTGATATGATGCTAACTTGAACTAGAGACCGAAGCCTCGTTCGAACCAGTTGATTCTCTCAGCACGTGTTGTGAGTCTGTGCTGGGCTGAATGAGTTCCTAGAGGTGTGCCTCGTCGAGTGTGTCCATCTCCGACTCTGATGACTGGATGACGGGGTCTGGAGAAATTGCTCGGGGCTGGTGGTATCCTTTCCGTCTGGGCTATCCCAGCTTGAGGCGGTCCTGCTTCGCCTGCCTCCAGGTGTGGTTCCGCTGCCCTTATTTGGTCTAGGTGTTTCTTCAGCACCTTACCTCCTATTGAAACCTCATAGGATATGGGCCCTGTTTGGGACTGTACCGTGCCTTTGACCCACGTTGGTCCATTCCCATAATTCTTGACCCAAACCGGTGCCCCCACCTGGAAATGTCTCTGCTGCCGACTATTATCATGCCCCCTGCGTTGAGCCTCCTGATGTTTCTCCACTTTCCCTGTTAAATTTGGGAAAAGGAGACTCAGCCTCGTTCGCAGCCGCCTTCCCATTAAGAGTTCAGCTGGCGGTATGCCCGTTGTGGAATGCGGTGTGGTCCTGTAATCAAACAGCCAGCGGGAGAGCTTTGTGTCTATTGACGCTGCCGGCTGCTTGTTGAGTCCCGCTTTAAGTGTCTAGACCGCTCTCTCTGACAGGCCATTGGTCGCTGGATGGTAAGGGGCCGTTTTGATGTGACGGACTCCGTTTTCCTTCAGGAATTTTCCAAATTCTCCACTTGTGAATGCCTTTCCGTTGTCCGACACCAATACCTCCGGAAGTCCATGTGTTGCAAACGAGGTCCTGAGCTTTTCAATTGTCGATGCTGTGCTTGCCGTGTTTACCCGGTGGACGTCCAACCATTTGGAGTGGGCGTCCACTATCACCAAAAACATTGTGCCCATGAAAGGGCCGGCGTGGTCAATATGCAGGCGGGTCCACGGTCTGCCTGGCCATTCCCACGGGTGCAATGGCGCCGCTGGTGGCACTCTTTGCCCCTGTTGGCACTCCTGGCACCGACGTACCAAGGCTGCTATGTCTGTGTCCAAACCTGGCCACCAAACGTAGCTTCGAGCTAGCATCTTCATTTTAGACACGCCTGGGTGTCCTTGATGTAACTCAGTTAAGATTGCCTGACGGCCCTGAGCTGGGACGATTACCCGGGCTCCCCATAATAGGATACCGTCTTCTACGGTTATTTGGTCCCTTCTGCTCCAGTATGGGTGCATCTGGGGCTCCACTGGTCTTTCCAGTTCCCCTGTTAGCAGTAAATGCTTCATCTTGGCTAAAACTGGGTCTTTTTGCGTCCACAACCGAATATGTTGTGCGCCTACTGGTAGGCTGTACAAAAAATTTAGAGTCATTACTGTCTCCTCTACTTTTGGTATTTGCGGCGGAGTGTCCGGGAGGGGAAGTCTGCTCAAAGCATCTGCATTTGCTACTCGCATTCCCGGTCTGTGCTCCAGAACGTATCTATATGCCGCCAGTAGCAACGCCCAGCGTTGGATTCTAGCTGATGCAATCGGGGGTATTGACTTGTCTTCTTTTAATAACCCTAATAACGGCTTATGGTCCGTCACTATGGTGAATTTCCGCCCGTACAGATACTGGTGAAATTTTTTTACTGCGAATATCACCGCCAGTCCTTCCTTCTCGATTTGGGCGTACTTCCTCTCAGCCATCGCCAAGGTCCTCGAAGCATAGGCTATTGGCCGTTCTTCCCCATTCCTTCCTCTATGGGCTAAGACGGCTCCTACCCCATATGGGGATGCATTACAAGTGACCACCAACTCCTTCCTTGGGTCATAATGCTCTAGGACATTTTCAGATGACAGCTGTTCCTTAATGTCCCTAAATGCTCGGTTTTGGCGGGTGGACCATTTCCATTCTTGCCCCTTTTTTAGTAGCTGGTGGAGGGGTTCTAGGATGGATGCCCTATTTTCAATAAATTTTCCATAATAGGTTACCAACCCTGGAAATGATCGTAACTCCTGGACCGTAGTGGGAGCTGGGGCTTCTTTTATTGCCCTTACTCTGTCTTCTAATGGATGTAAGCCTGACTCGTCTACTTTATATCCCATCCTCGTCGCCACTGTAGTAATCCACGGGAGGCAGGAGTTCTGTCACCACACCAATATTTATTTACAATAACGATATTACAGGAGCAGCTACAAACAGTGCTGCTAGCAGTCCAGTCAACTTAAGACTGGCTCACAAAGCCTACACAGGTGATTATATGGGCCCCCTCAATGAGCTATCATTGAGGGAGCTCATACTCCAATTGGCCAACCAATAAAGCCAATTGGAGTTCATTACAGCGACGAACTCTGGTTGACCGTAAGGGTGGCACACCACTCATCATCCTGGCTGACGCTGTGGACGTGGACGGGTTCAGTGCCAAGATTGGGGGACAACCTGTTGGTAGTAATGACACCGATTTGGAACGGGACCTGTGGGTCATTGCAGGCATAGTCGGAATCAAGGTGTAGAGCAGGTTCATTGATGGCAGGCTGGATAGACCTGACGTCTCTGTGGGGCTGGGTGGACCTTCGAAAAGCAGTAGGCATGGAAGATCTGCACAGCGCAGTGTAGTGGCCTCGTCTGCCACACTGCAGGCAGCGTCGGGACTTTGCGGGACATTGCCGCTTTAAGTGGGCGGAGCCACAGTTGCCGCACGCCGGGGCATTGGGACGTTCGTCGCGCCACCATGCATGCGCGGGGCGGTCCAGAGTAGCGCACACCTGCGAGAAGCGGTCCGTGACGTCAGCGCGCTCGCTGCGTGTGGGCGCGGGACTCATTCAGGTCCAGAGCCTGAAGAGATTTGATCATCTGGACCTGTTCTGCCTCGTTGTTGGCTTGCCGCGCCGTTTCAGCAGCCTGGATGCATGAGTAATGCGCGGAGGCATGTTCATGAAGCACACGGGTCTCAATGGCCGTGGAGAGAGTGAGCTGCTTTACTTTTAGTAGCTGCTGGCGCAGGGGCTCAGATTGAACACCAAAAACAATCTGGTCACGGAGCAGGGAGTCGGACGTGGACCCGTATGTGCAGGACTGCGCAAGGACGCGGAGGTGGGTGATAAAGGACTGGAAAGACTCGTCCTTACCCTGAGTTCGCTGCTGAAACATGTATCTCGCGAAGCTCTCGTTGACCTCGACCGTGCAGTGGCTGTCAAACTTCAGAATTATGGTCTTGAACTTCGATTTGTCCTCCCCCTCGTCGAAGGTGAGCGAGTTGTAAATGTGCAGAGCGTGGTCCCTTGCTGTGAAGAGGAAGAGAGCAATCTTACGTGCGTCCGAGGCAGCTTCCAGGTCCCTGGCCTCGAGGTAGAGCTGGAAGTGCTGTTTGAAAAGTTTCCAGTTGGAGCCCAGATTCCCTGCGATGCGGAGAGGCGGCGGCGGGCGAACGGAGTCCATTCTGTAGGATGGCTGGAGACTGGTGGAAGACAGATCACTGAAGGGTAGGTCTCAGAAGTGCGAGCATCCCTCAACTCCTGGTATCTTGTTGTGTTGGCTGGTGTTGGCTGGAGAGATGAACAGACACTGGCAACACAGATGAAGGTTCAACTCGATTTTATTTACCCCTTCTAACTAACTAACACACGATGACTGTGGGTCTAAATGATGCACTTGAACTAGAGACCTAAGCCTTGTCCAAACCAGTTGATTCTCTCAGCATGTGTTGTGAGTCCGTGCTGGGCTGGATGAGTTCCTGTTACACTGAGAGGCAGCACCCAGAATGAGCGGGAACCGTGGTGCCCTCTGCCTTTATAGTGTGTGCATTCTAACTGGTGATTGGCTGCGGTGTTTGTACATGTTGATTGGTCCCTGTGTGTGCCCATCAGTGTGTGCCTGCACCATGATATACTGGTGTATATTCTGACAGTGGGGACCTCGCCTCATCGGAGGCGGAGAATCGTGGAGGCCCCGGAGAATACGGGCCGGGCCCGCTGATGATATGCAAATGGTGTCTACTATACGGGCGTTCCAATACGCATTGACGCCACTGTCGAGGTGATGAAGAATTACGATTTGGTGTCAAAACGGTGTCTGACAAAATTTTAGCATTGGAACAAATTCTCCGCCCAATTGCGGTTCCCGATTTCAGCGCGGCCGACAGAGAATCCCGCCCAAGGTATTCAGATTGACAAAGGCAGCATTAACATATATGTGTATGTGTGTGTGTATATATATCTGTGTGTGTGTGTAAGTGTATGTGTGTGAATATATATGTTTGTGTGTGTGTGTGAATATATATGTGTGTGTGAATCTATATGTGTGTCAATGTGTGTGTGAATACATGTGTGTGTGTGTGTGAATCTATGTGTGTGGTGTGAATATATGTGTCTGTGTGTACGTGTGTGAATACATATATATGTGTGTGCGTGTGAATATATGTGTGTGTGTTTGTGAATATATGTGTGTGTGTGAATATATACATATGTGTGTGTGAATATATGTGTCTGTGTGTGTGAATATATATATGTGTGTGTGAATATATATACGTGTGCCTGTGTGTGTGTGTGTGAATATTTGTGTGTGTATGTGTGTGTGAATATATATATGTGTGTGTGAATATATATACGTGTGCCTGTGTGTGTGTGTGTGAATATTTGTGTGTGTATGTGTGTGTGAATATATATATGTGTGTGTGAATATATATACGTGTGCCTGTGTGTGTGTGTGTGAATATTTGTGTGTGTATGTGTGTGTGAATATATATATATGTGTGTGTGAATATGTGTGTCTGTGTGTGTGAATATGTATATATGTGTGTGTGTGAATATATGTGCGTGTGTGTAAGCATATGTGTGTGAATATATATATATATATGCCTGTGTAGATGTGAATAATGTGTGTGTGAATATGTGTGGGTGCGTGAATGTGTGTAAGCGTAAATGTGTCAATATATGTGTGTGCGTGTGTGGTGTGAATATATGTGTGTCTGCATGTACATGTGCGAATACATATGTGTGTGTGTGGATATATGTGTCTGTATGTGTGTGAATATATATGTGTGCATGTGAATATATGTGTGTGAGAATATATATAGATGTGTGTGTGAATGTGTGTGTGAATATATGTGTGTGTATGAATATATATATGTGTGTGTGAATATGTGTGTCTGTGTGTGTGTGAATATATATATGTGTGTATGTATGTGTGAATATATATATGTGCGTGTGAATATGTTTGTGTGTGTGTGAATATATATATGTGTGTATGTGTGTGAATATATATATATGTGTGTGTGAATATGTTTGTCGGTGTGTGTATGAATCTATATACGTGTGTGTCTGTGTGTGTGTGTGAATATATATGTGTGTGTGTGAATATGTATATATATATGCCTGTGTGGACGTGAATAATGTGAGTGTGTGAATATGTGGGGGTGCGTGAATGTGTGTAAGCGTATGTATGTGTGTATGTGTGAATATATATGTGTGTGTGCGGTGTGAATATATGTGTGTCTGCGTGTATGTGTGTGAATACATATATATGTGTGTGTGAATATATGTGTGTGTGAATATATATGTGTGTGTGAATATATATGTGTGTGTGAATATATGTGTGTGTGTGAATATATGTGTGTGTGAATATATATATGTGTGTGTGAATATATATATGTGTGTGTGAATATATATATATATATGTGTGTGTGAATATATATATGTGTGTGTGAATATATATATATATATGTGTGTGTGTGAATATGTGTGTATGTGTGTGTTAATATGTATATATGTGTGTCTGTGTGTGTGTGAATATATGTCTGTGTGGATATATATATATATGTGTGTGTGAATATGTGTCATTGTGTGTGAATATATATATATATGTTTCTGTGTGAATATATATATGTATGTGTGAATATGTGTGTCTGTGTGTGTGAATATATATATGTGTGCGTGAATATATGTGTGTGTGTGAACATATATATATGTATATGTGTGAACATATATATATGTGTGTGTGTGAATATATATATATGTGTGTAAATATGTGTGTCTGTGTGGGTGAATATATATATGTGTGTCTGTGTGTGAATATATATATGTGTGTGTGAATATGTGTGTCTGTGTGTGTGTGAATATATATTTATGTGTGTGTGTGAATATATATATGTGTGTGTGTGAATATATATGTGTGTGTGAATATGTGTGTCTGTGTGTGTGTGAATATATATTTATGTGTGTGTGTGAATATATATATGTGTGTGTGTGAATATATGTGTGTCTTTGTGTGTGTGTGAATGTGTGTGTGTAAGTGTATGTGTGTGCAGAGTGGAGCTGATAGAAGGAGCTGTATACCTTCAAAACTGGCCCGTCACGGGAAGGAGTAATAGGTACAGGCAGATCTTTGAATGTCAACGGCGCTGAGGTCCCAGGTTCGATCCCGGCCCTGGGTCACTGTCCGTGTGGAGTTTGCACATTCTCCCCGTGTCTGCATGGGTTTCACAGCCACAACCCAAAGATGTGCAGTGCAGGTGGATTGGCCATGCTAAATTTCCCCTTAAAAAAAAAAGATCTTTGAATGTCGATACTGACCACATAGTGAAGTATCCATTCTACAAGGACCACGTGGCTGTGTTCTGCTCAGGTGAGCCCTCGCTTTTAATCTCAGCGACCTGCCACTTCAAATGTCTCCTCTCTCAAATTGAAACCGTTTTCTCTTTTCATCTTCCGCTGGGGGTGTAATGAATTCCTGTAATGATCTGGGAGGTGGGTAACTTTAAACAGCCGCACAATGGGGCCCTGCTCTCTGCTTGAGCCAAAGTGAATTGTGAAGCACCTCTCTGGGTAACACATACCTTGAGTGAATGGCCCCATTGTCCAGTTAACTTCCCTTCCAAACATTTCTCAAATAACGTGTGTGCCTCTTCTGATGAGCAGGCAATGACAGCTGATAGTGTTCTCTGAAGTGCTTCTTCTCTTGATCATATTGCCTACTTATTTTCAAGTGATTACCTATTTGGTGGCATTTATGCAAAGGATCGTCCTCAGGTTTTGCGGGTGGGAGAATAACTAGAGGCCGTCAATATAAGATCATCACCGAGAAATCCAATTGGGAATTCAGAAGAAATTTTGTCGCCCAGACAGTGGTGGGAATGTACGACTCGCGACCCCAGGGGGTGGTTGAAGTGAATAGTATATAAATTAGAGAAGGGGAAACTAGAAGGAGAAGAGAACAGAGGGTTGCAATGATGTATTTATATGAGAAGAACGGAAGGTGGCTCAAGTGGATTGTTACGGTTGGGTAAGGAGAGGTGAAATGATTCCCTTCCTTTCTCATTTCTTGTTTAATCGTAACAGGGATCGCAATTTAAAAGAATGCGCTTTCCAACTCTGTAAGTATTTTCGGCCGACGCGGTGGATCAGTGGTTAGCATTGTTGCCTCACAGCGCTGAGGACCCAGGTTCGATCCCGGCCCTGGGTCACTGTCCATGTAGATTTCGCATATTTTACATCGAATTTACAGTGCAGAAGGAGGCCATTCGGCCCATCGAGTCTGCACCGGCTCTTGGAAAGAGCACCCTACCCCCTACCCAAGGCCCACACCTCCACCCTCTCCCCATAACCCAGTAACCCCACCCAACACAATTTTGGACACTAAGGGCAATTTATCATGGCCAATCCACCTAACCTGCACATCTTTGGACTGTGGGAGGAAACCGGAGCACCCGGAGGAAACCCACGCACACACGGGGAGGATGTGCAGACTCCGCACAGACAGTGACCCAAGCCGGGAATCGAACCTGGGACCCTGGAGCTGTGAAGCGATTGTGCGATCCACAATGCTACCGTGCTGCCCTGTGTTCTCCTTCTCCCTGTGTCTGCGTGGGTCTCACCCCCACAACCCAATGATGTGCGGGGTAGGCGGATTGGCCACGCTAAATTGCCCCTTAATTGGAAAACAAAGGATCGGGTACTCGAAATTTATTTTGAAAGCTCTGTAAGTATTTAACTGTTCACATGCTGTGATCATGAAAGAACCAATAAGACAGGTTTTCTCGGGCTTAACAAAGTAAGGGGTTTGTTTTATTACACTAAAAACCCACTATTACAACCCCAGACCAGATCCCAACAGTGGTTCGAATACTGGACAGAAACCCCACTATTTTATTTTAATTTTAATTTTGTAAGACTGTGCGGAAAGGTTCCTCGCTCAAGGAGTGATTTCACATAAAATAGCGATAAGGTATATTAAAACAAACTTTATTACGAACAGAGTAATAAAATACCTTTAACATCACAGAATACAGTGACACAATAACCCTTAACTGCTATCTTTATTCTCACTCAAACAACTAAACCATCCCAGCTCTCAATCCACTTTCTGATACAGTTAGCAATCAGGAATACCTGCTGCAGAGAGATATTTGGACACTTTACTTTGAGGAGGAAATATCTTTTGACGCTGCTTTAAAGAAAAGACCAGACTCCTGCCAGAATCATGCAGAAACTCTGTATTTCTTCCGAAGCTGCTTCTCAGCTTGTTTCAGCCCCCCTTCCGGCCATACAATTCAGAGCTGCTTGGAAAGAAACTGCTAATCTGTCGACAGATATATCTCTAGCTGAAGTACATTGAGAGTGGATGCTTGATGTCTGCTCACATCCCAGTATAAAACTCAGCTAAAACTGCTTTTTTGCAAAATGCCTGGGACCTTTTGCTCCTCCCATTAATTACATCATTGTACCAAGCTGAAACACAATGGGTGAGATTCTCCATTCCCGAAGCTGATTTCGTGATCAGCGATCGGGCAGAGAATCCCTTTTTACACCGTAATCGGGGAGGTGCCTGTTTGCCGCAAGTTTCGTATGCTCCGCCCCCTCCGAAATGGAGTCATTGTGGGGTGCGCCGCACGCTGTTGGGACGGCCTCACTGCGTCACCTGAAGGCCCTCCCTCGATGCTCTGCCCCCGATGGGCCAAGTTCCCGACGGCGTGTTTCACGTCTGGTCTCAGCCGTGCCGGAACCCGGCGTGGTGGCTGCGGACTGTGTCCAGCGCTGCCACAGTTGGGCGGGAGCCATGCTGCTGGTCGGGGGGGGGGCTTCCACGATAACTGGGGGGACTGATGGGGGGTGGTCAGGGTGTGGCCTGGGGGACACTATCTGGCAGTGGTCGGGTCCACGCACAGCCGGCCCCATGTTTTTCGGCGCGACTGCTGCAGATCGTCACCGTGTGCATTCGCGGCCATGGACCTGGCCATTCTATAGCCGTTCATTTTGTGACGGCCAGGTGTTTTACATGGCGCTAGCCCCTCACCGGGGGCAGCATCGGCGAGGGGGCGCCGCCGACTTTTTCAATGTTTCGTTGCACGTAGCCTCAGAATCGGAGGAACTGGCCCATTGTATCTAATTAACTCCACAGGGAACACCCTTAATCCAAACAAAACTCCATTCGCCCAAGCTTTTACAATACCTTAATTGCATCTCTGGCTCCCAAAACCGTTCAGCCCAGGATTTTTAAAAACACTACTGCAGCAGTTATACACACAGGAACTCAGGTGTTTAACCCTGACTGCACCAAATACTGGGGCTGGTTTAGCACAGTGGGCTAAATAGCTGGCGTGTAATGAAGAACAAGGCATCAGCGCGGGTTCAATTCCTATACCGGCCTCCCGGAACAGGTGCCGGAATGTGGCGACTAGGGGCTTTTCACAGTAACTTCATTGAAGCCTACTTGTGACAATAAGCGATTATTATTATTATTACATACAATACAATGTATCTGAAATTCCTACCGCTATCACTCAGGTAAAATATCAAAATATATCCTGACTTCTGCAAAGACACTCAAAATCCAAATGCACAAATATAGGATGCGATTTAATGGCCCTGTCATGCCTGACTTGGTGACGTGATGAGGTCATTAAAGCTCATGAGAGGCTTCTCGCAAGATTTGCAATGCTCAAACTGCCTTGCGAAATATCACAAGATCTCCATTAGGTTCTTTAACTATGACTGCGCCCTATTCACCCGGTACTCAGGAACTAACGGCCTCACCTGGGCTACCCCGCCGCGCTGTTTAGCGCTGATTTAGCACAGGTTTCCACACACATAGACCAGGGTCGGGATTCTCCGACACCCCGCCGCGTCAGAGGATCGCCCGGGGCCGGCGTAAATCCCGCCACCACCGTGGCCGAAATTCTCCGCCACCCGGGAATCGGCTGGGGCGGGAATCACGGCGCGCCGGTCGGCGGGCTCCCCGCGGCGATTCTTTGGCCTACGATGGGCCGAAGTCCCGCCGCTGACAGGGCTCTCCCGCCGACGTGGTTTAAACCACCTCTGTGCCGGCGGGAGCAGGCGGCGCGAGCGGGCCCCCGGGGTCCTGGGGGGGGGGGGGCGCGGGGCGATCTGACCCCGGGGCTGCCCCCACGGTGGTCTGGCCCGCGATCAGGGCCCACCAGTCGGCGGGCGGGCCAGTGCTGTGGGGGCACTCTTTTTCTTCCGACGCCGCCATGGCCTCCACCATGGGCAGCACGGTAGCATTGTGGATAGCACAACTGCTTCACAGCTCCAGGGTCCCAGGTTCGATTCCGGCTTGGGTCACTGTCTGTGCGGAGTCTGCACATCCTCCCCGTGTGTGCGTGGGTTTCCTCCGGGTGCTCCGGTTTCCTCCCACAGTCCAAAGGTGTGCAGCTTGGGTGGGTTGGCCATGATAAATTGCCCTTAGTGACCAAAATTGCCCTTAGTGTCCAAAATTGCCCTTAGTGTTGGGTGGCGTCACTGGGTTATGGGGATAGAGTGGAGGTGTGGGCTTGGGTGGGGTGCTTTTTCCAAGAGCTGGTGCAGACTCGATGGGCCAAATGGCCTCCTTCTGCACTGTAAAATTCTATGAAACATGGCGGAGGCGCAAGAGACCCCCCTACCGCGCATACGCCGGTGGTGACATCAGCGGCCGCTGACGCTCTGGCGCATGCGCGGACTCACGCCGGCCGGCGTCGGGGCTGGCCGAAAGGCCTTCGCCGGTCGGCTGGAGTGGCTCCCGCTCTGCCGACTGGCGCCAAATGCCGTTGGCACCAGTCGGCAGAGCGGGAGCCACTCCAGCGCGGGCCTAGCCCCTAAAGGTGCGGAGGCCCGACGCCGGAGTTGTTGGCGCCACTCCACTACGCCAGGACCCCCCGCCCCGCCGGGTATGGGAGAACTGCGCCCCAGGTTCTAATTGGGGGAGAGGGGTCTCTGAGGGGTCGGGCTCTGGGCAGGGTGGTACCCTGGTACTCCTGCTGACACCCGGACTCCTTGGCACTGCCAATGTGCTATGGTGACACTGCCCTGCTGGCATGGGCACTGCCAGGGTGCCAGATGGGCAATGCCAAGGTGCCAAGCTGACATTTTTGCTGCGCACGTGATCGGGCCGGGTTTGCCCAGTGTGGGTGTTAGAGTGGGTGAGGGATAAGTGTAACTATGCACCCTCCCATACTGCGTTCGGGCTGGGGGGGGGGGGGGGGGGGGGTCCGGGGATGGCTTTGGGGGCCTCGGAGACCAGAGCGCCATTTTAAATCTCTTGTTACGATGGGGAGTTCTGGTGAGCGGAGTTCCCCGCTGTACAAATTGGGGCTATGTCCGGGTTCCCCATTCAGGCCCCTTATACAACGCGAGTCGTGTTTCTCAGCACTGCGAGCGCCGGGGAACACGCGGCTAAACGCGCTCACTCGGGGACTTTGGTCCCTTTTGGGAGAATCGCGCCCTGGGCAACACAGAGGTGAAATCAGAAAGCACTTGATGACATAATGGGTAGTGGAAATCTGCAACTCCCTTCGCCAAAAAGCTATGGATGCGAGGGATCAGCTGGAACTTACAAGGCTGAGATTGGTAAACTTTTGTTGGGTTCGGATGTCAAGGGATATGAATGGTGACAAAATGGGGTCAGGTCACAGATTAGCCACAATCTAATTGAATGGTGGAACAGACTCGAGGGGCTGAATGCCCTCCTCCTATTCTTGTGCTCCTGTGTGTAGAGTCTGGAATGAATTTAAAACCAATTGTCGATTATAATGGGGAGACTGCAGCATCATCCTGATTGTTCGAGTTAATAGGAGCTGAACAACTCTGAATCCAATAACACATCAATGGCGCAAAGGTATTTTAGTATAGTGTGGGGAGAAAGACATTGAAGCAGATGATCGACCATGGTGGTATTGAAGAGCAGGGCAGCATTCATGAGCAGCCTGCTCCTATGCTCCTATAGGGACAGGAGGAGGCCATTCAGCCCATCAAGCCTGACCCATCATTTAATGAGATCATGGCCGTAATCTCTAATGATCCTGATGCGTTCCTCAACAACTATATGGGGACCGTATGTCATATATATATATTTAAGTGATCCTTGTTTCAGTTCTGTCATCTGATCGAACAACGATGAGAGTATTTAGAATAATTGCGCATTACTCTAATTTCATAACAAATTCTTCAGCGCTCCCAAATCTCTGTAAGGAGAAACCAAGTTGGTAATTTGATCTGGACAGGACCAGCTCATTACTTTATAAAACATTGTTTATTATACATTTGACAGAATACTCTATGCCTCAGTGATCTGACATTCCCTCCCTGGGGGCATGCTTTTGATTGCTGACAAGAGACTCCCTGATCACATACTTTCTGCCTGCCTTGTTGAACTTTGTTGTAAAGTTACTGTAAGCAACTCCTGTTTATTTTCGCTAAGACCTTTTCTGGACACTTCTTTTCTCTTCCTTGCTTTGCTTCTCTCCTCCTGCGGATATCATTTTTAAAAAAAAGCATTTTATTCAAACTTGTATCAGAGTAGGTTACAGCAAATAAACACCCCGGGAAACAATCTTCCCAATAATCAACTATACGGTTTGTACAGAATTTCCTCCTTTTTCACCCCCCCCCCCCCCCCCCCCCCGCCTCCCCATCACATCACCCACCGCCCCCCCCACCCCCCCCCCCCCCACCCCCCCCCACCCCCCTGCGACGAACAGCTCCTCAAACACGGTCACAAACATCCCCCACTTTTTCTCAAACTCCCCTGCTGAGCCCTTTAACTCAGACTTTATCTTCTCTAACCGCAGGAAGTCGTACAGGTCACCCAACCAGGCTGCTACCCCCGGTGGCGATGCCGACCGCCACTCCAGCAAAATTCGCCGCCATCCAATCAGAGAGGCGAAGGCCATGACATCGGCCTTCCTCCTCGCCATGAGCTCCAGCTTCTCTGAAACCCCAAATATCGCCACCAAAGGGTCCGGGTCCACTCCCTCCTCCACTATCCTGGCTAAGACCGCGAACACTCCCGCCCAGAATCTTCCCAATTTTTCACAACCCCAAAACATGTGCGCGTGATTCGCTGGCCCCCGCCCGCACCTCTCACATTCATCTGCTAACCCCTGAAAGAACCCACTCATTCTCGCCCGAGTCATATGCACCCTGTGCACCACCTTAAACTGTATCAGACTCATCCTTGCACAAGAGGAGGTCCCGTTTACCCTTCGCAGTGCCTCACTCCATACTCCCCAATTGATCTCCCCTTCCAACTCCCTTTCCCATTTCTCCTTGATCTTCAACACCCGCTCGCCTCCCTGCTCCCCCAGCCACTTATATATATCCCCAATTCTTCCCTCCCCTTCCACATCTGGAGCAGTCGCTCCAGCCTGGTGTATCCTAGCAACCTCCTGCGGATATCAGATGGAACAGGCTAAAACCATGGGTCGACTATTCAACTACACAAACTTCTCATTTGAATTTGATGGTCTCCTGACAACCACCATTCATAGAATCATAAAATGTGCAGTGCAGAAGGCGGCCATTCGGCCCATCGAGTCTACACCGGCCCTTGGAAAGAGCATCCCACCCATGCCCACAACCCACCGTATCCAGTAACCCCACTTAACCTTTTTGGACACAAAGGGCAATTTATCATGGCCAATCCACCTAACCTGCACATCTTTGGACTGTGGGAGGAAACCGGAGCACCCGGAGGAAACCCACACAGGCACGGGGAGAACGTGTAGACTCCGCACAGACACGCCGGGATTCGAACCTGGGACACCGGAGCTGTGAAGCAACTGTGCTAACCACTGTGCTACCGTGCTGGCCATTTTCGAAGGAGGGTGGGGCGGTGGGGGCTGCGAGGGAGGTGGGGTAATGGAATTTAGATAGTGAACAAAGTGACATTGCTGCAGTTTGCTGGTAGTGTTACTTGATTGGTCAATCTGGAGGCCTGGACTCAGCACCTGTGGGTTCAAATCCCACCCGGAACTTGCAGATTTTTTGAAACTTCTTTCAAAATCTGAAAACAAAAAGAAAATATCAGGAAATCTAACCATGTGGATGTGACATTATTATTCGTTAAAAAAGCTGGTATTAGTTAAATACAAAATGACCATGAAGTTGGTGGATTGTGGCAAAAAAAAATAACTAGTTCACGAGAGACTTTTAAAAAAAAAAGACTTGCATTTATGTGGCAACCTTCACAGCCTCGGGATCTCCCAAAGCAGCCAATGAAACGCAGCAGCAAACAAAGGTCCCATAAAACATGCGAGAGTGAGCAGATAATCTGTTTCAATGTTGTTGATTAATCATAGAATCATAGTATCCCTGCAGTGCAGAAAGAGGCCATTCAGCCCATCGAGTCTGCACCGACACTTCGTAAGACCACCCTATCTAGGTTCAATCCCCAACCCTGTAACCCCACCATGAGCGGCAATTGATCCCAGCCAATCCACCTAACCTGCACATCTTTGGACTGTGGGAGGAATCCGGAGCACCCGGAGGAAACCCACGCAGACACGGGGAGAACGTGCAGACTTCGCACTCTTAAGACTCTTAAGGGCAGCACGGTAGCATTGTGGATAGCACAATTGCTTCACAGCTCCAGGGTCCCAGGTTCGATTCCGGCTTGGGTCACTGTCTGTGTGGAGTCTGCACATCCTTCCCGTGTCTGCGTAGGTTTCCTCCGGGTGCTCCGATTTCCTCCCACAGTCCAAAGATGTGCGGGTTGGGTGGATTGGCCATGATAAATTGCCCTTAGTGTCCAAAATTCTATGATAATCTATGATTAACCTTGGACAAAAGCTCGGCACAACATCGTGGGCCGAAGGGCCTGTTCTGTGCTGTATTTCTCTATGTTCTATGTTCACACGGACAGCCACCCAAGGCCGGAATTGAACCCGGGTCCCTGGCGCTGTGAGGCAGCAATGCTAGCCACTGTGCCGCCCCAAAATGGATAAACTCCCGCTCCCCTCCAAAATAATACCATGTGATCGTTCATGCCCACCTATAAAGACACACGGATCCCTGGTTTAATGTCTCAACTGAAAGACAGCATATCCGGTATTGCCGCACTCCTCCAGTACTGCACTGGGGGTATCTTCCTGGATCTTTCTGGAGAGGGCCTTGAACTCACAATCCTTTGACTCAGGGACAATAGTGCTGCCCTATGTCCAGTCCGAGCCCATATGTGACTCCAGTCCTACACCCTTTGGGGGCGGTGGCGGAAACATTTTGATCGGGGCAATCAGTCATGAGGTTAAAAAAAATGCTGGTTTTGGAATCTTAGGAAGTTTACAGCACAGAAGGAGGCCATTTGGCCCATTGTGGCCTTTGCTACTCGTTCTCTGTAAGAGCAATTCACCCAGTGCCACTTGCCTGCCTTGGTCCTGTACCCCTGCAAACCTTTCCTTCTCTGCTAATGGTCCAATTCTCTTTTGAGAGGCAGGGTTGAACCTATTTCTCAGCCAGTTCCTAACCACTCGCTGAATAAAACGCTTCTCCTCAAGTTGCTGTTGTTTCTTTTGACAATTACCTTAAACCTGTGCCCTCTGGTCCTCGATCCGACCACCAATAGGAACAGGCTTTTCCTCCCCAACCTGTCCAGACCCCTCATGATTCTGAATATCTTTATCAAATCTCCTCTCGACCTCTTCAAGGGGAAAAGTCCCAGCTTCTCCCATCTCCCTCCATAACTGAAGTTCCTCATCCCTCGGCCCAATCTCTAGAATCTTTTTGGCACTCTCTAATACCAGCAATGCCCTCGCCCTGCGAAAGCTTTCTATAAAAAGGTCTTTCCCTCCCTGAATCACGGACTCTGTGGCCAATCTGTTTGTCAGGCTGCCATCAGTACAGGCCCAGACACCCAGCGTGGGCCTTTAACTCGTCATTGGATAAACCCGCTGACCCATCAGAAGAGGCTGGAGGCAGTCTGTTGCACCACTTTATCTTTAAAACCATGGCTTACACAACCCCTGCTTTTATTCTCACTCTCTCTCTTTCCCTGCCTCGCTTGTTTTCTCTGTCAAACCAGTAGACGCACAGTCGCCAGGCATTGACAGTCTGCCGCCAGACTCCAGAACTGTGGGCTGTGTCCAGCGATATCGAGACTCCAGGGCAGATGACAAATGCCCACGGGTTTGCTGAAGCTGGCAATCGCTGACAAGTCAGAGTCTGTGTGACATTCTCCCCTTTCTTTATCTCCCCCTCTCCTCTTTGTCTGCCCTTTTCACAGATGGAGCCCCGCAGCAAACAAAAAGTACAAATAAAGGGCCTCACAGCCCTGCCCGAATTAACATATTTGCCATCAATGTTAGTTGAGATAAAGCAGACTGCCACAAAGAGACTGACAGTGACTTGTTACTCTGTGTGGGCCCGCCCCTTGATTCAGATAGCTGGCTTTTCTAAAGCATCAAACACCCACATTTAAACAGGGCATAACTTTCCCCTGGGCCTCCTGCCAAGCTCCAGGGTCAGAGAGTGTCTGTTTAAACCAGAATATTAGTGCTTGGGAGAGCACCTCAAATAAGTATCATACAATGGAAAGGTCCTCTGCTGTTTCTCACATTAACCCATTGCTTTCAGTCACAAGGTCATAAGGAATCAGTGCTGGAGGAAACCATATGGCCCCCGAGCCTACTCCCACATTCAATAAGACCACGGTTAATCGTCCACATCATCTCCACCATCCCCATATCTTTTGATTTCTGTAATAAAAGAACAAAGAGAACAAAGAACGATACAGCACAGGAACAGGCCCTTCAGCCCTCCAAGCCTGTACCGGTCATGGCATTAACCTTAGCCAAAACCCTCAGCACTTCCTTGTGCCATGTGCCTCTATACCCATCCTACCTATGTGTTTGTCAAGATGCCTTTTGAACGCCGTTAATGTATCTGCTTCCACAACCTCCCCAGGCAACGCGTTCCAGGCACTTACCACCCTCTGTGTAAAAACCCTGCCTCACACATCTCCTCTAAACTTTGCCCCACCGACCTTAAACCTAAACCACCTGGTGACTGACCCCTCGACTCTGGGAAAGAGTGCCTGCCCATCCACTCTATCCACGCCCCTCGTAATCTTGTAGATCTCTTTCAGGTCATACCTCAACCTCCGTCTTTCTAATGAAAACAGTCCGAGTCTATTCAGCCTCTCTGCATAGCCAACATCTTCCAGACCGGGCAACATCCTGGTAAACCTCCTCTGTACCCTCTCCAAAGCCTCCACATCCTTCTGCTAGTGTGGCGACCAGAATTGTGCGCAATATTCTAAGTGCAACCAAAGTTGAAATGAAATGAAATGAAAATCGCTTATTGTCACGAGTAGGCTTCAATGAAGTTACTGTGAAAAGCCTCTAGTCGCCACATTCTGGCGCCTGTCCGGGGAGGCTGGTACGGGAATCGAACCGTGCTGCTGGCCTGCTTGGTCTGCTTTAAAAGCCAGCGATTTAGCCGAGTGAGCGAAACCAGCCCCAGCCCCAGTTCTAAACAACTGTAGCATGACTTGCCAGTTTTTATACTCGATGCCTTGTCCAATGAAGGCAAGCATTCCGTATGCTTTCTTGACTACCTTGTCCACTTGTGTTGCCACTTTCAAAGGTCTGTGGACTTGCACGCCCTGATCTCTGACTTTCTATATTCCTAAGAGTTTTGCCATTTACGGTATATTTCCCCTCTATGTTAGACCTACCAAAATGCATTACCTCACATTTATCTGGATTAAACTCCATTTGCCATTTCTCTGCCCAAGTCTCCAACCCATCTATGTCCTGCTGTATCCTCTGACTATCCTCAACACTATCTGCCACTCCACCAACCTTGGCGTGTTCCGTGATCTTACTAATCCGTGAACTTAAAAATCTATTGACCTCTGGCTTGTGTCAACCCACTCTCCTCGTTTGTATTAGTGGGGTGCTCTTTCCAAGGACGGTGCAGTCTTGATGGGCTGAATGGCCTCCTTCTGTACTGTAAATTCTATGATTGGGTTATTGTGGGCAGGCTGGATGCAGATTTGAGGTTACTGTTGGATCAGCCATCACCTTATTAAATGGCGGAGCAGGCTCAAGGGGCGGAATGGCCTCCTCCTGGCCCTTGTGCATATAAATGTGTTGAATATCTGAGCATCTACAGCTCTAGACTGGAGGAGGGAATACCAAAGGTTCACAACCATCTGAGTGAAGAGATTTCTCCTTATCTCAATGCCGATAGACGATCCCCTATCCTGAGATTAACCCTTTGAGTTCTGAGTGCTGCAGCCAGGGAAAATGACCTATCCTGTCAAGCCCTCTAAGCAATTTCTCTCCGCTTGATCTCTCACAGTGTTTTCCAAGTCTCAACAGCCCAATCTCTGACCTCTAGTGTACTGCTCACACTGACCTCCTGGATGGAACGATGGGAGAACCCCTAAACGTTCCCCTAGCATTTGGGGTCAAGAGATAAGATCCATTCCTGAGGGGAGGGGATGTCAAATTATGGGGGTAGCATCAGCGCCGGCCCTAGGGTTGCTGGCGCCCCGGGCAAGATGAACTTCGGCGCCCTTGGGGGGCGGGGCGGGGCCGAGGGGGGCGGGGGGGGGGGCCCGAGGGGGGGCGGGGCCGAGGGGGGGGGGGACCGAGGGAGGTGGGCGGGGGGAGAGGACCGAGCGGGGGGGGGCGGACCGAGGGGGCGGACCGGGGGGGGCCGCCCTGGGGGAGGGCGGCCACCGCGCATGCGCTGGTTGGCGCCGGCCCAACTGCGCATGCGCGGGACCCGAGTCTCTGGCGCCCCCTAGCAAATGGCGCCCCGGGCGACTGCCCGAGTTGCCGGTGCCTTGAACCGGCCCTGGGTAGCATTGAGCTTGTCCAGCGGGTGTAAATGGGGCCAGTTCCAGTAGGGGGACTAACCAACCTGCACTAACCAACTGGATGAGCCATTGCTTTCAGTGCTAGATTTACAGGGCGTATCTTTACACGTCCTGAGCATGCAGGTGGCCAAAGCAGGTATTAGGCCATTGACTATGTTAATGGTGGTGTTGGGGGGGGGGGGGGGGGGGGGGGGGGGGCTAACGCCTGCCTCAGGAGCCTTGGAGGCATTTGTCAGCATTGTAGATGTGCTCAAACAGGCAGCTGCCAACAATAATAATAATCTTTATTGTCGCAAGTAGGTTTACATTAACACTGCAGTGAAGTCACTGTGAAAATCTCCTAGTCGCCACATTCCGGGTACACAGAGGGAGAATTTGGAATGTCCAAATTACCTAACAGCACGTTTTTTGGGACTTGTGGACGGGAACCGAAGACCCCGGAGGAAACCCACGCAGACACGGGGAGAACGTGCAGGCTCCGCACAGACAGTGGCCCAAGCCGGGATCGAACCTGGGATTCTGGAGCTGTGAAGCAATAGTGCTAACCACTGTGCTACCGTGCCGCCCGCAAGACAGGGAAGAATCTTTTCTCTCAGTTTGCGTTAATCTGAAGCGATTAACAGAGTATTCCTCTAGGCTCCAAAATATGCCCACCAGCCATAATTTAACCTTTCCCTGCCCCCACATATGCTGACCTACCCCTCCCAGGACCTACCTAGTGTTTACAGGTGAGGCAACTGACCCTCAAACACGGTCTGAGCTGCCCGTGCAGGAGCTACAAGCGCAGCATCTCGGCCGGTTAGCCTAACGTCAGGCTGTGTAAATATATTCCCTCAGTCTCCGCTTTCTCCAACAATCTTCAGGAGATTAATATTCCAGCTTTCCTAATCAATATTTATTGACTCACCTTCTGTTTACCTTAATCCTTCGGTTTTTGTTGATGTCCAACTCTTTGGGCTTCGATCCTTCATTTGGTTTCTCAGTTTAATAAAAAACGCTGAAAGTACACTCTCTGAATCCTTCGGTATTTGGGGCGCAAGTTATGTTATCACAGATAATACAACCAAATGGATTTTATGGGGGTTGTGATGGACTGAGGCCAGGCAGCTGCCCTGTACCTCGGCCGCATATACATTGTCGGGCGGCACGATAGCACAGTATTCAGAAATCTTCCTGCTGCTCAGGGTGGCGAGGTACCATACTATCCCTGTTGCACATCATGGCAGACAGAAAAAGGAGAGTTCACAATCGTCACAAGGCCGGGTTTCGAGGCAGTATTTTCATTTATATTTCATTATTTCAGGTTACCTGGAGAGAAAGCTCAGTACTGATGAATAGTGCAAGAGTTATAGATTTAAAAATGACTAATCTGCGCCACCAAATATGATAATTGCTGATTCCTTTGAAGCCTGACACTGTGTGGACTGTTTCAACTTCACTTTCCGCACCTATTTCATCTGCTTTTTTTTTTTGCCTTGTTGTCAGTTCGGGTTACACGGTTCGCTCTGTAGCTTTGTAGTCAAGCCAGAGACGCTCAATGGGTCCATCAAACCGTTTGGCTTGAGGAACAAGAGGAGAGAAAGACCTTAAATCTGACAATTCCCCAGCTCCATTGGACAGCAGATCATGAAACAAGCTCCATTTTCCCTTCGGAAAGGTGGCAGGCGGGCAGGGCACGGGCTGTTCCTCCTCCAATCAGCAGCCTCTCGGCAGAATCGAATTAAGGGATTGAGTTTCCAGAATCTTCTTTGTACGTGGCAGACAAATACACCCTGACTTTTTCACCAGAATGAAATCTAATCGTTGTTGAATCATCAGAGAGGAGCCGGACAATAGAACGGCAGACAAACGAAGAGGGGCTTGAAGCTGCACCCACAGAAAGAACTCTTGAAAAGTGAGATCTTGAAAATGAAATGACAATACCTCGGCCATTTGATCAGAGTTCAACTGCTCCGGATTTCTCTTCTAGAGAGTAAAGTGGGGGTTGCAGAATGAGGAGGTGATCTGGGTGTAGTTGGATGGTGGATATCACAGATGTGGCTGTGGACAAGCCACGGTGAAGGTCGAAGGACAAACGAGCGCGACATTTCATGGCAGAGCTGGAAGGAGGAGCTACGAGCAACATCTATCTTGATGAGGGACAGCCCAGCGGAGGATTTGAATTTTCACTTGATTTTACCTTGATGTAAAAAGGAGACCGTTAGCATGGACAAAGGACTGCTGTAAAAAGTGCAGGAAGCGGCTGGTAACGATGACAAGTTTGTTTCGCAGGCTGGAGGAAACGATACAGTGGGGTCTCCCTGACATAGGCCAATCGCAAGTTTTCCAGCCTCTGGATCTGAGGAGATGGGACGTAAATTGGGAGATGTATCTCAGGATTCCGCCTGAGTCCTGACGCAGACACACGCGCTGTAAATTCCAGGAAGTTTAAACTTCCGATGGACTGATTTCTTCTGCCCAGGACAGTCTGCAACTGTCTCCGATGCTGAATTTAAGGCAGCGACTTGGGCTGGAAATGTTGCAGTTTAATACACAATCTTATTCACTGATCAGCCGGTGGCACAGTGGTTAGCACCGCTGCCTCACAGTGCCTGGGTCCCAGGTTCAATTCCAGCCTTGGGTCACTGTCTGTGCGGAGTCTGCACGTTCTCCCCGTGTCTGGGTGGGTTTCCTCCGGGTGCTCCGGTTTCCTCCCACAGCCCAACGGGCCCTATGTGTCCGTTGGCCTGCCTTTGTCCTAGCTCCTGCTGGCGCCGGGGAGTCTGTCTTGGTGCCGATTGTTTCAATGTTTCTGATTGTTTCTGGGGATCGCTCATTAGTATGTAGATGGCTATTGGTTTTGGTTCTGTCTGGGTTCTGCAAATCTTAATACACAGGAAACCTTGCGCCTGCTTGTTTTCCATGTAGCTGGCCAATTTTCCCTGTACTCTTTGCGGGCATCCATTTTGGAATCGGGACGTGGCCACCCCAGGTGGCTACAACATTAAATGGCAATCCCCCCAGAGTCTGTCTCTGCCCCCAGAGAAGAAACCAAAAAGCACTCACTTTTCCAAATTCAGTTTATTTACTGAAAATGCCCCAAACCTCTTGAGCAGCCCCAATATATCCCCCACCGTGGGATCTCCCGGGTTAGAAATATACAACAGAACGTTGCCGACATACAAGGACACATTATGCTCCACCCCCTCCACTCACTATCCCCCTCCACTTATCCGAGTACCTCAGCGCAAGGACTCTATCGCCAACACAAAAAAAGGGGGGACATGGGACCCCCCTGCCTCGTTACCCCACGCTGCTGAAAATAGCCTGAATTCACCTCATTCACATGAACACTTGCCTTCGGTTCCTTATACAAAAATTTGGCCCACGCTACAAACTTAGGCCCAACCCCAAACCGCTCAGACACCGCAAACAATTAACTCCACTCTATTCTATCAAATGCTTTCTCCGCATCCAGCGCCACCACCAATTCTGGACATCACCACCACCAACACTGCACATTCAAGGACAACTACCTACCCTTTACAAATCCCGTCTGATCCTCGCCAATCACATGTGGAAGGCGCTCCTCCAACCTCATCGCAAGAATCTTGGCATGCACATTTAGCAGGGGTATTGACCGATACGACCCAGACTCCAACGGGCCCTTATCCTTTTTACAGCAACAGTGAAATAGGTTCCTGGCCCATCGTCTCTGGGTGCACCCCCTTAGCCACCGCATTCCCAAACATCTCCACCAGCAATGGCGCCAACCTATCCAAAAACATCTCACAGCATTCCAGCGGGAACCCATTCGGCCCCGGTGCTTTACCCATCTGCATCTTCCCTATCACCGTCCGAACCTCCTCAATCCCCACTGGCTCCTCCAACCCTTCCCGATCCTCCTTTCCTACTCTTGGACACTCCAGCTCTCTCAGGATGTCCCTCATATCACACTCATCCAGCACGGCAGCACAGTGGTTAGCACTATGACTTCACAACGCCAGGGTCCCAGGTTCAATTCCCAACTTGGGACACTTTCTGTGCGGAGTCTGCACATTCTCCCCGTGTCTGCGTGGGTTTCCTCCGGGCCCTCCGGTTTCCTCCCACAGTCCAAAGATGTGCTATTAGGTAATTTGGACATTCTGAATTCTCCCCCCGTGTACCTGAGCAGGCGCCGGAATGTGGCGACTAGGGGTTTTCACAGTAACTTCATTTCAGTGTGTGGTGAATGTATTATGCCAAGAATCCACCAGTGTATTTGTATCTGTGCTGTTGCCCTTGTATTTGTATCTGTGCTATGCTGTTGCCCTTGTGGGCTCCTCCTATGGGCCATTGTATGGCATTATGCATAGGGGAACATGTTGGGGCATGTATGGGCTCCGCCCATGGCTCCTCCCCTTGAAGGGAGGTATAAAGAGCAGTCGACCTGTAGCCGGTTCTCAGTATTGGATCAGTCGCAGGCAGGCACTGTTCTAAGTTGATTAAAGCCACAGTTTACTTCTACTCCCGTCTCGAGTGAATTGATGGTTGCATCACAGTGTTAATGTAAACCTACTTTTGACAATAAAGATTATTATTATCCTCTGGTGCTCTGACCTATACAACCTTTTCTCCTGCTCCAATTCCACCACCAACCCCCTCACCCCATCCCGGACCCGAACAACCTCTCATGATGCTGCCTGCCTGCGGAGCTGTGCGGCCAACAAGTGACTGCCTTCTCCCCGCATTCATATACTACCCGGAATCTGTGATTGGCCGACTGCACATTACAGAAATCTGTGATTGGCCGACTGCACATTACAGAAATCTGTGATTGGCCAGCTGCACATTACAGAAATCTGTGATTGGCTGTAATGAACTCCAATTGGCTTTATTGGTTGGCCAATTGGAGTATGAGCTCCCTCAATGATAGCTCATTGAGGGGGCCCATATAATCACCTGTGTAGGCTTTGTGAGCCAGTCTTAAGTTGACTGGACTGCTAGCAGCACTGTTTGTAGCTGCTCCTGTAATATCGTTATTGTAAATAAATATTGGTGTGGTGACGGAACTCCTGCCTCCCGTGGATTACTACAGTGGCGACGAGGTAAACTATGAATTTTGCGGAGACCAGCTGCCGCACTCGGAGGGTAAGCCTTGCCCGTTTTTTGGGATGTTAGAGGCATTCGACCCGGCTATAGAGGACTGGTCCCAGTATGTGGAGCGAATGTGTTACTTCTTCCGGGCAAATGATATACTGACGGACGAAAGGAGACGGCTTATCCTGCTGTCGGCGTGCGGACCCTCCGCTTTCGCCATTATACGTAGTCTGACTTATCCCGATGCGCCGGACACGAAAACTTTCCAAGAAGTAACGGAATTGGTGAAAGAGCACTACGACCCAAAACTACCCCTCATTTTGCGTAGGTACAGATTCTACACAGCGAAGCGGGAAGACAGGGAGTCAGTCACGAATTTCTTGACCCGCCTGAGAAGGCTGGCGGAAAAATGTGAGTTCGGCCCGACGCTAAATGAAATGCTTCGGCACCGGTTAGTGTGTGGTATAAACGACCTCACAATACAGAAACGCCTGTTGGCGGAAACGGAGCTAGACTGCAGGCAGGCGTTACAGCGCGCACTGTCCCTAGAAAAGGCAGCAAGTGGGGCGCAGGAACTACAGGGCACGCCAATGGAGGTAGATACCTGTGAGAGGGACTACCACAACGGGTCCTGCTACCAGATAGCCGCTAGGAATAGAGGGAAAAAGGAAAACACCAGAACTGCCCCCAAGTCTGCCAGGACTAACTGGAGACAGAGGGAAGTACCGGCTGAGGCTCCCCCAACAGAGAAGGACCGTTTCTGGCACCAGACAGAGTGGGGTAACAACGACAGAAACCCTAGAAGGAGGTGGCAAAAGAGGAATAGCAGGTGGGGACGCAGGGAAGTACACAACCTAGACGCCCCATCCTCCTCCGAAGGGGAACAATTATATAATATTACAACGAAGAAAGCAGAACCCATTAGGATTACCCCACGGGTGAACGGGCGGCCGACAATAATGGAAATAGACACGGGTGCGGCCGTATCAGTAATGGGAGTGGCAGCATTTAGAAAAATCAAAGATGGACTCCAGCCACTAACCCTAACAAAAGCATCGACAATTGAAAAGCTCAGGGCCTCGTTCGCAACACATGGACTTCCGGAGGTATTGGTGTCGGACAACGGAACGGCATTCACAAGTGGGGAATTTGGAAAATTCCTGAAGAATAACGGAGTCCGTCACATCAAAACGACCCCTTACCATCCAGCGACCAACGGCCTGGCAGAGAGAGCGGTCCAGACACTTAAAGCGGGACTCAAGAAGCAGCCGGCAGCGTCAATGGACACAAAGCTCTCCCGCTGGCTGTTTGATTACAGGACCACACCGCATTCCACAACGGGCATACCGCCAGCTGAACTCTTAATGGGAAGGCGGCTTCGAACGAGGCTGAGTCTCCTTTTCCCAAATTTAACGGGGAAAGTGGAGAAACAACAGGAGGCCCAACGCAGGGGGCATGATAATAGTCAGCAGCAGAGACATTTCCAGGTGGGGGCACCGGTTTGGGTCAAGAATGATGGGAATGGACCAACGTGGATCAAAGGCACGGTAGAGTCCCAAACAGGGCCCATATCCTATGAGGTTTCAATAGGAGGTAAGGTGCTGAAGAAACACCTAGATCAAATAAGGACAGCGGAACCACACCTGGAGGCAGGCGAAGCAGGACCGCCTCAAGCTGGGATAGCCCAGACGGAAAGGATACCCACACCCCAGCCCTGAACAATTTCTCCAGACCCCGTCATCCAGTCATCAGAGTCGGAGATGGACACACTCGACGAGGCCGCCGCGACACCTCTCCCCGAGCAGGAGGAAGAACAACTTCCAAGGAGGTCGTCAAGGAAAAGACGGGCACCTATAAGGTACACCCCGCCCACTTCGGAGAACGACCCGGCGGACGACACAGAGGTGACACACCCAGACATGAGGAGCAGGAAGAAGCTCAGAGGAATGCCAGCTGGCAGGAATTCCTCGGACCTTGGGGGGGGGGGGGGGGGGGGGGGGGTGTAATGAACTCCAATTGGCTTTATTGGTTGGCCAATTGGAGTCTGAGCTCCCTCAATGATAGCTCATTGAGGGGGCCCATATACTCACCTGTGTAGGCTTTGTGAGCCAGTCTTAAGTTGACTGGACTGCTAGCAGCACTGTTTGTAGCTGCTCCTGTAATATCGTTATTGTAAATAAATATTGGTGTGGTGACGGAACTCCTGCCTCCGTGGATTACTACATTGGCCAACTGCACATTACAAGTCTGGCAGTACCTGTAACCAACTCGCCTGCTTTAATATTGTTTTGGAGGGTGGGGTGTTGTGAAATTGCATCGAAGGGCAATAGATAAAAGCACGCAGGAGAAGTTCGCCTGGTTTCCTGTGCCAATGGCGTCAGGGATTCTTCATTAAATAACCCTTTGATGTAACATTCATTGTGCACGACTCTACTTAATAAAACAGACAAACCTCCTATTGTTGCACATCCGACAACGCAGTTTGTTTACAGCATCGGCGAATCTGCTATAAGGAGGGGCCAGGGTATGGGTGGTGTATGGACTAGTCCCTGTGGTTTTCCTGAAACGAGAATTCGATTTAAATAATCTCTGCTATGCCAAAAACTGGATCAGTCAGTGATATGGCAACCATGTTGTGACAAATAGACAAGCGATGTCAGTTTGCTGCAGATCCTGAAGTAAAAACATCCTGGTTTGCAGCGACAATGATGGGAATTACTTCAGATCTATCTAACTACTTGTTTATCCTATTCTTTTGGAAAAGGCAGGCCATTTGGGGTAAATCTTCTGGTGGAGAGTCCCGATCTTTGGGTGCACCTGATGGGAATTTCAGTGCGCAGTGGCCTTGATTTCCTCTTCAAATGCATTTATTGAACCTGAATTAATGGTGTAGAATCATTTGGCTTCCGAATATTCCCAGACACCTCACTGTCAAGTGTACTCACTGTTGTAATGTGGGACATACAGCAGCCAATTTGCTCACAGGATGCTCCCACAAACAGCATAAACAACTAAATAACCTGTTTCGGTGACTTTGGTTGTGGGTTTAATATTGGCCAGGCCACCAGGCAGAACGTTCCTGCTATTTCTTCAAAATAGTGTCACTGGACCTTTTATATGTGTTTAAGGGGCAGTCAGGGCCTCTGTTTAACACTTCACCTCAAAAGGAGAGACTTCTGGCAGTGCAGCACTCCCTCAGTATGGCCCCTACCTTCCAACAGAGGCAGCATGCAGGTGGTTTCGACAAGATCGGTACCCAGCTTTGACGAGCCTGATCACTCCCCTACTGAATGCAGGGGATGTGATCAGCTGCCATCGATCCTCTCTCAGAATCGTATCATTGCCACCACCTCTCCTGCATCATGTCGCTCTCCGATGCAAGGGAGGGAGGGGGAGAGAGAGGAGTAGAGTGAGGAAGTGGAAGAATAGAGTGGGGGGAGAGAGAGAGAGGGGGATGAGGGAAAGAGGGGGTGAGAGGTAAGAGACGGGAATGAGAGAAAGGCGGAGAGAGGAAGTGATGTACCATCAATTCGACTCAAGACACAATTAGGATCCGAACTGTGGCTTTTCAGCTAGTTGTTAGCCCAGTGGTCGACTATAGAGTAAGGCCGACCGCCGGGAACTCTGGGTACTTATACCCCACCTCGGAGGCGGGGCCTACTTGCCTCTCGACCAATTGGAGAGCAGTCACATGACTAGCCCCAACCAATCGGACGAGAGGCACATGACCAGCCAGAGCCAATGGGAAGCCAGTGCTCTGCACCAATGGCAGTGCTCATATCCATACCACCGCAGGAAGAAAGACATTTGGAGAGGAAGAAAGGGATGTGAAAACGTGGGGGAAGAGGAAGGGGGAGAGAGGCAGGGGGTTGGGAGAGGGGACGAGAAGTTCGAGGCGATGGAAGACAGTGAAACAAACATTGACCCAGGCAATAGATGAAAGACAAAAGATAATATTGATTAAATGGCGTTGCGGGAAAGCAGAAAGAAAAAGCAGTCGAGAAACATAACGCCACACGGTTGACCCTGAGGCCCATGCAACTTTTAATTCCGTTTCTGTTGCTAATGTGAGGTGAGGCATCAGAACTACAGGTCACTACTGGTCATCCCACACCTGGCCTCATAAAGGTAAGGGGGAACTATAAAGCCTCATAAAGGTAAGGGGGAACTATAAAACCTCACCCCATAATACAGATCTCACAAGCTAAAGGCAACTGTTTATTCTACCTGTCAGTTAAATATATTGTTGGCAAAGCATTGGAAAATATTATACATTAATGTCGTGATTGTATCAGAAGACAAATGAATAAGGGGTCAGGTGAGAGGCTTCCTTCACAGTGCGATGAATTGTTGTGCTCTGAAAAGCGAGGCCAGAAAGGGCGATGGAAGCAGATTGAATAAAAAATTTCAGACAGGAATTGGATAGACCCCAGAAATGGGGGAAAACAAAGTGCTGGGATATGGGGAAAGAACAATGGGGTTGGGCTAATTGGATAGTTGCTTCGAAGAGCCAGCACAAAGGATTGATGGGCTGAGTGGCCTACTTCAGTGCTGTAAGATTGGACAATTCTGCGATTCCCCCGCAATGGGCTTTTCACAGTAACTTCATTCGAAGCCTACTCGTGACAATAAGCGATTTTCATTTCATTTCAATGGTTCTCAGAGATCCAGAGCTGTGGGTGTTCATTTATAACCACAGTGAGGAAATGTGACAAGTGACGATTCCAGTTAAACTGGGCTGCGCTGTTGTAATTTCACAAAAAAGTATCAATGTTCGGGCCACAGGTTCCCAGTTTTATCAGCCAGTCTAAGCATTTTGCTGCGGGCTCACATTCTTGTGAGGATTGCCAAACACGTTAATTACACTCCCACTTTCCCTTGGTTAGTGTTGCCAGTTCTGTTTGGACATATCCCTGGAGGTTTTATCCCGTGATACCACCGTCTCCAAGCATCCCGCCCAGACAGCCGACTTTCCCATCGCCACAACCTTTCCCTTTTTAGAATGAACAACCAGAATCAAAAGAAAATTGGGGAAAAAAAACACATCTATTAAAAACGTCCCTATGATTTCTTTCCCCCTTGTGTTTTTGTTTGCTGCAGTGTCCTGGAGGTTAATGTTCAATTCCTGGAGATTTCAGGGCAATGCTGGAGGGGTTGGCAACCCGGGCTTTTCATGTCCCTTGCTTTGAGTCCATGGCGATACTTTCCATCAAGGGTAAAGGCCAGATAGAGAGAAACTGCATCCTGGATGGTAGAGTTCAGAACAAGGCAACTTATACTTTATAAGACAAGCTAGGCTATTCAGGAGCTAGCAGACAATTGAAAATTTCAGAACTGCAATCGCTAGATTTTTGTTCAGTAAATCTATCAACGGTTACAGAACAATGGTGGATAAATAGAATTTAGATTCCTCCATGGATCCATGGTTACTTCATGGCTTCATTGAACGGCAGAACAGGCTCAAGAGGTTGAATGGCCTCCTCCTGTTCTTGTGTTCTTAAGTGATGGCTGAATTATGGCAGACTTCTTCACCTCCCAGTTCTCGCTCGAGAGATTTCACTTCATATCACCCTCTACTGATCTACGATCCACGCTAACCAGCACACGTTGTGTTGGAGCTGTTTGACGGAGGCACAGTCCGTCTTGCTTTAATCCACAAGGGAGTCACCACATCTCACAGGTTGTGACCAGATCAAGCATCATGGCATTCCCTCGATCAGTGTGACTGGTTTATGGGCTGGCATGAGGAATTAGGTACAGTTCGGCAGGCAGCGATATAACACAAACCTGCCCAATATGTTAGACACCATGGGGCTAGTTGGCAATACAGAGATGAGTAATCAAATTTTTGAATTTCTAAATAAAAAATAAATACCAGATGCTGTCCTTCAGAATTGGTCTCAATACTCATGCATTTGGAGATGTGGATCGCTGTCTCTCCTCTCAGTGTGAAGGCCATGGGTTCAAGACCAAATCCAAAGGCTTGAACACCTAACACTGATACTCCAGTGCAATTCTAAGGGAGAGCTACACTGTCAGAGGTGCCATCTTCCAGAAATGATGTTAAAGCTCATGTCTGCACTTGCTGGCGAATGTTTCAGATGGGCATAGAATCATAGAATTCTACAGTGCAAGGGGAGGCCATTTGGCAAATCAAGTCAGCACTGACCCTCCAATAGAGCACTCTACCAATGCCTACTCCCCTGCCCAATCTCCGCAACACCACGCATTGATCCACCTAACCTGTACATCTTTGTACTGTGGGAGGAAACCAGAGCACCCGGAGGAAACCCACGCAGACACAGGGAGAAAGTGCAAACTCCACACAGTCACCCAAGGTCGGAATTGAACCCTGGTCCCTGGTGCTATGATGCAGCAGTGTTAACCACTGTGCCAGCATGCCACCCTATGTAAACGGGCATGTGTGTTCACCCCGTATCCATGTCAATATTTACCCATTCACCTACTTAGCCCCCCACTATGCTCCCTAAACACACACGACTGTGACAAAATTCAACTCCAACTCCATCCACAGGTTTGCTGATGACGCGACCGTAGTGGGTCAGATCTCAAACAATGATGAGCCAGAGTACAGGAGGGAGATAGAGAACCTAGTGGAGTGGTGTAGCGACAGCAATCTCTCCCTCAATGTCAGCAGAACTAAGGAGCTGGTCATTGACTTCAGGAGGCGAAGTATCGTCCACACCCCTGTCAGCATCAACGGGGCCGAGGTGGAGATGGTTGACAGCTTCAAATTCCTGGGTGTGCACATCACCAAAAATCTGTCCTGATCCACCCACGTCGACACTACGACCAAGAAAGCACAGCAGCACCTATACTTCCTCAGGAAACGAAGGAAATTTGGCATGTCCACATTAACCCTTACCAATTTTTACAGATGCATCATAGAAAGCATCCTATCTGGCTGCATCACAGCTTGGTATGGCAACTGCTCGGCCCAAGACCAGAAGAAACTTCAGAGAGTCGTGAACACAGCCCAGTCTATCACACAAACCCGCCTCCCATCCATTGACTCTGTCCACCCTTCCTGCTACCTTGAGAAAGTGGGCAGCATCATCAAAGGCCCCTCTCACCTGGGTTGGTCACTCTTCCAACTTCTTCCACCGGACAGGAGATACAAAAGTCTGGGAACACGCACTAACAGATTCAAAAACAGCTTCTTCCCCGCTGTTACCAGACTCCTAAACGACCCTCTTATGGGCTGACCTGATCTCTCTCTGCATCTTCTCTACTGAGTAGTCCTACACTCCGTATGCTTCACCCAATGTCTACGTCTATGTATTTATCTGATGTCTTATGTTTTTCATGTATGGAATGATCTGTCTGGACTGTACGCAGAACAATACTTTTCACTGTACCTCGGTGCACGTCGCAATAAGTCCGAATCTAATCTCTAATCTCACCGTCACTAAAGCAGATCATCTGCTGATTATTATTGCTGTGTCTCGGGGTTGGCTTTGTGCAAATTGGCTGTTGTGTTTCCTCCGTTACGAGGGCGATTACATTTCAAACGTACTTCATTGGCCGGAAAGCACTTTGCAACACCCCAAAGTCATGTAAGGGGCGATAAAAAGGAAGGTTTTATTTTTTTGAAAGGGAAGATTGAAAGCAGAAAGTGCGAGTCTGGATGAAGAGTGGGGGAGGGGGAGGGGTGGGGCGTGACGAGCCGTTTGCAGGTGATGGCGGAACTTGACATTTCTACTCTTGCCATTGTTCTTCCCCCCTCCCCCCGCCCTGCACCCCATTGCCAGTGTTGCCTTGGCTCTTACAGGAAGGTAATGGGAGGCTTGGCAGTGCCAGTGGTAATCAAACCCCCGGTGTGAATCAATGTTTTCAAGAAAGGAGGATTTAAAAACAGATCAACTGACTGGACAACAAGTACAAGGGGGAGAGTGCAGGCAAGTGGGATTCCTTCCCGTACCCGCCTCCCCGAACAGGCGCCGGAATGTGGCGACTAGGGGCTTTTCACAGTAACTTCATTTGAAGCCTAATTGTGACAATAAGCGATTTTCATTTTCATTTCATTTTGTTGGATAACTCTCAAATACTTGACACAGATACAGTGAAGCAGATGAGCGAATTAGCTCCTCTTGTGCTGAATGATTCTATAAACAACTACTTGTATTTTTACTGTTATTAGCTTTGCAAAACATCTCATGGTCCTTTACAAGAGCATAAACGGACACGAGGTTGGCACTGGGCCGGTGGAGTAGACATTCTGAGTTGAGCTTGGTTTTAAGGTGCGTCTCCGAGCAGGTGGTGGAGGCAGAGGGGTTTAGAGAGGGAATTCCATGACATAGGGCCCTAGACAGATGAGGATGAGGCTGCCAATGGGGGAGCAGAGGGCATGTCCTGAGAGACCAGAATCGGAGGAACGCCGAGGCCTTGTTGGGTTCTAGGGCTGGAGAGGTTGACCGGGATAGGGAAGGAATTGAAAGAAGGAGGATAAGAATTTGAAGACTCAGTGTTGCTGAATTGGGGAACCCTCAACATAGGCAATGATGGGTAAACAAGGCTCGGTGCGGGTTAGGTATGGGTAGCAGAGTTTAACCGGGTCTGAAGTTCATGGGGTGTGGAGGCTGGGTGTAAACTAACCTGAAAACTATCAGAGGGTGACTCAGAGCCTTAAATCTCTCGCATTCAGCATATTTGACCATGTACGTGAAGTTTCAAAAGGAATCTGTGGAGAACGGTCACGTCCAGCAAATTGGTTTCAGTTTGCCATTTAAAGTGTGAAAGCCTGCTTGGAAATGTTGACAGAAATTTATATTCCCCCCGCATGGACAGATTATTCAGAAACTAAAGTTTGAACTAAAGGGACGCAAATGAGGATCATGACATTAAGTCTGGCTGTGCGCACTCTGCTGCAGGTAAACCCCAGCCTGTGAAACCCCAAAATGTGCTTTATTTTCAGGAATAGCATTTTCCCCATCCGTCCTTTGCGCTTTTAAAATATTTCCCCGTTTTAAGATTGCCAGCTCTGCTTGGCCATATTCAGCACATGGACCGCTGGCGTCCAACTGAGCAATCAAACAGCCAACCCTCCGCCCTCACCCCCAATAATTTTTCAAGTGAAAGAATGGAAGGGCGGAAAGAAAATAAAAACCCCACAAAACATAAGAACATAAGAACTAGGAGCAGGAGTCGGCCATCTGGCCCCTCGAGCCTGCTCCGCCATTCAATGAGATCATGGCTGATCTATTGTGGACTCAGCTCCACTTTCCCGCCCGAACACCATAACCCTTAATCCCTTTATTCTTCAAAAAACTATTTATCTTTATCTTACAAACATTTAATGAAGGAGACTCAACTGCTTCACTGGGCAAGGAATTCCATAGATTCACAACCCTTTGGGTGAAGAAGTTCCTCCTAAACTCAGTCCTAAATCTACTTCCCCTTATTTTGAGGCTATGCCCCCTAGTTCTGCTTTCACCCACCAGTGGAAACAACCTGCCCGCATCTATCCTATCCATCCCTTTCATCATTTTATAAGATTCCCCCTCATCCTTCTAAATTCAAACGAGTACAGTCCCAGTCTACTCAACCTCTCCTCGTAATCCCACCCCGTCAACTCTGGGATTAACCTTGTGAATCTCCTCAGCACACCCTCCAGCGGCAGTACGTCCTTTCTCAGGTAAGGAGACCAGAACTGAACACAATACACCAGGTGTGGCCTCATTAACACCTTATACAGTTGCAGCATAACCTCCTTAGTTTTAAACTCCATCCCTCTAGCAATGAAGGACAAAATTCCATTTGCCTTCGTAATCAGCTGTTGCACCTGTAAATCAACTTTTTGCGACTCATGCACTAGCACACCCAGGTCTCTCTGCACAGCAGCATGTTTTAATATTTTATCATTTAAATAATAATCCCGTTTGCTCCTACCAAAATGGATAACCTCACATTTGTCAACATTGTATTCCATCTGCCAGAGCCTAGCCCATTCACTTAACCT
The DNA here is from genome assembly GCF_902713615.1 of Scyliorhinus canicula. NCBI lineage: Eukaryota > Metazoa > Chordata > Chondrichthyes > Carcharhiniformes > Scyliorhinidae > Scyliorhinus > Scyliorhinus canicula. The sequence continues at coordinate 8,524,704 of NC_052157.1, read as the reverse complement.
ATCCAAATCCCTCTGCAGACTTCCAGTATCCTCTGCACTTTTTGCTTTACCACTCATCTTAGTGTCATCTGCAAACTTGGACACATTGCCCTTGGTCCCCAACTCCAAATCATCTATGTAAATTGTGAACAATTGTGAGCCCAACACTGATCCCTGACGGAGACCACTAGCTACTGATTGCCAACCAGAGAAACACCCATTAATCCCCACTCTTTGCTTTCTATTAATTAACCAATCCTCTATCCATGCTACTACTTTACCCTTAATGCCATGCATCTTTATCTTATGTAGCAACCTTTTGTGTGGCACCTTGTCAACGGCTTTCTGGAAATCCAGATATACCGCATCCATTGGCTCCCCGTTATCTACCGCACTGGTAATGTCCTCAAAAAATTCCACTAAATTAGTGAGGCACGACCTGCCCTTTATGAACCCATGCTGCATCTGCCCAATGGGACAATTTCCATCCAGATGCCTCGCGATTTCTTCCTTGATGATAGATTCCAGCATCTTCCCTACTATTGAAGTTAAGCTCACTGGCCTATAATTACCCGCTTTCTGTCTACCTCCTTTTTTAAACAGTGGTGTCACGTTTGCCAATTTCCAATCCACCGGGACCACCCCAGAGTCTAGTGAATTTTGGTAAATCGTCACTAGTGCATTTGCAATTTCCCTAGCCATCTCTTTTAGCACTCTGGGATGCATTCCATCAGGGCCAGGAGACTTGTCTACCTTTAGCCCCATTAGCTTGCCCATCACTACCTCCTTAGTGATAACAATCGTCTCAAGGTCTTCACCTGTCATAGCCTCATTTCTATCAGCCACTGGCATGTTATTTGTGTCTTCCACTGTGAAGACCGACCCAAAAAACCTGTTCAGTTCCTCAGCCATTTCCTCATCTCCCATTATCAAAACTCCCTTCTCATCCTCTAAAGGACCAATATTTACCTTAGCCACTCTTTTTTTGTTTTATATATTTGTAGAAACTTTTACTGAGCAAGTTTACTCTCATAATCGATCTTACTCTTCTTTATAGCTTTTTTAGTAGCTTTCTGTTACCCCCTAAAGATTTCCCAGTCCTCTAGTCTCCCACTAATCTTTGCCACTTTGTATGCTTTTTCCTTCAATTTGATACTCTCCCTTATTTCCTTAAATATCCACGGTCAATTTTCCCTCTTTCTACCGTCCTTCCTTTTTGTTGGTATAAACCTTTGCTGAGCACTGTGAAAAATCGCTTGGAAGGTTCTTCACTGTTCCTCAACTGTTTCACCATAAAGTCTTAGCTCCCAGTCTACCTTAGCTAGTTCTTCTCTCATCCCATTGTAATCTCCTTTGTTTAAGCACAAAACACTCTGATTGTTGTTTGTTAGGTAAGGGCATTAAGTGATAAGGAACCAAAGTGGTATTGAGTTGCGGATAAACCGTGATCTAATTTAAGGGCGGAAACTGAATTGAGGGGCTGAATGGTCTTTTACCTGTATTTACATTCCTGGCATGTTATGTAACACCGCTGCGATTTTCACACAGCAAGATCCCACAGGCAGCAATGAGGATAATGACTGGCTTGAATTAAGTTACTCAAGTGCTGCGGTGCTGCTTGATTCAGATGTGAGGGTTTCCCCTCAGCCGTTCTGTCTTTTGCAATAAATATTCAGCCAGAGTTCCAGCTCCACGTTGCTCTGACTACGTAATGCCATGCGTGGATCATGGATGAGGACTGGAAAGGTCTCATAAATGCCCTTCAAAAAGAAAGATTTGGATTTAAATTGTGCCGTTCGCAACCCCAGGATGTGCCAGTGTGCTTTACAGAGGAGGAAGACCCCCCCCCCCCCCCCCCCCCCCCCCCGTTACAGACGACAGAAGTGACAGCACCCACAGAAAATTGCCTGCCCCTCTGAATCTGCTCACCACTAGCTGGCGATACGGCCAGAATGCGAACGTCACATAGCTAACTCCGTATACCGTAGTACGGCTGACCGACATCGCCAAGGCAGTTCAGGTTTTTGAACAGACAGGCGATCCAAACACCTCCTTCGGAAACACAAACGAACAGAGGGTATTGCATGGGTTTTACACGGGTTACATGGGGTAGATGGACCAGTTAAACGGGCACAAACGATCCACTTGAATCCGAATGCTCGTCCCGAATATCACCGAAGGAATTTGGAAGGCATATGAGAATTTTGACCCAGCCGACCTTACACGCAACGAGGCATGGGCGATCCGGGGGACGGCCCGCGCCTGGGGGGAAGGAGGTAGTCAAACCCGAACCCACGAGGGCGGAGAAAATGAATCCCCTCAGAACAAACTCGAACCTCGGCCCAGTGTGGCGGGATGAGAGGGGGGGGGGCTGAGGAATAGGTAAAGGGAGGTAATGGCTGAGGGAACCCACCCCCGTACGCTCCTTCCAACCCTAGGAAGTAGAGACCAGCCCCGAGGGGACTCCAGGTATTCAACTCTGCAGGGGCGGTGTTACAATTGTGGCCAGACAGGCCACTCTGTTAGAGAGTGCTGGTCACCCCGCCAGTAGCCAAAGACATAACAAAGACACCCAAATTATCCCAACTATAATCTGCCCAGGCTTCTCATACTATCCATACCCATGAACTGGATCGAGCTGTGGTCCAATCCTCTGAGCCACAGTCATCTCAGGGCCCTCGTCGGCAAAAGTGGGTCCGCAACGCCTCTTCTGTCCGTTCTCTGTATCTGCCGTCGCGTCCTCTCTGTTGCCTCTGTGTGGAGTCTTCATTTGGGAGGGTCTTCTTCTCCCCATCTTCGCACCTTTCCAGAAGTTTCTCTGGCCCTCAGCCAATGAGGATGCTGGGTGGGGGTCGCAACATCCAATAAAGCTGCCGATTGCAACTCTGCAGGACACCAGGAACCCCCACCCCCACCCACAGGGGCCCATGTCCACACCTAACCTTAACCCATATCAGCTAACGGTGGGAAATCTAGGCACCAGAAAGTCTGGTTTCATCTGGGCAATCCACAAAAATCAAACCATTTGAACAGGGCCGATTATCTTTCAAGCCCCTGTTCACAGGACAGGCCCAGAATTGCCCCGGCTGTTTGTCTCTGTCCAGTACATCCAAACTCGGTTGTCTGAATGTCCAAATTTCCATCAGGCCCGCCTGACTGTGGTTTTAATTTAAAGTGTCCAGTTGTATATCGGGCCTATGAATCAGGCTGTTGGCCATTTGACCCCAGTCCCTCTTCTTGATCCAGTGAGCTTCAGCGAACCAGATCACACAACTCTAACTAAGTTCCCGGACAGGCAAGCATCAGGATCTCAGGCAAACAATCCTTAAATTAATTTTTTTTAAATGCAATTCTTTTTTTTTTCCACTTAAGGGGCAGATTAGCGTGGCCAATCCACCTACCCTGCACATCTTTGATAAATGAGGGAACAAGGCCGAGAGGCGGAGAGGTTTAGGGAGGAAATTCCACAGCTTGGGAGACCGGGCAGTTGAGGGAACGGCCACCAATGGCGGATCGATTAGAATTGGGGAATCACAAGGGATGGGAATTCCAGCAGGCATATCTCGGAGGGTTGTGGGGCTCAAGGAGGGTAACGAGATGGGGGGGGGGGGGGGGGGGGGGGGGAGTGATGATATGGGTGAGAATTTTCAAATCAAGACCTTTTTGACTGGGAGGTCGGCAGGCACAGGAATGATAGGAGAATAGGACTTGCTGTAAGTTTTGGGAATGGCCATTTCTTGGCCTTCACCAACATGGCAAGAACACACTTCCCACTTGTAAGAAACATCTCTTTCCAGCGACAATTATTAGGGGTGCTATTAGGCATTTGGGGGGCGTTTAAAATCTGTAATATGAGCACTGCTTGCAGCTAGCTCTTTAGGCTAGTATGTTAAGTAACAAAGTGAACACATTTTTGAGGGTTCTTTCTGAGGCATGAAGCTTTTGCTGAATGTCGCACAATGATTAAATGCTTATCCAGTTGCTGTGGAATAATATATCATTGTTCTTTTACTTTGTAATGGAGAAGGGTCTTTTCAGACGGCTCCTTGTAGTCTTGGCGTTCTGCCACCTCTCTTTGTGTTCACTTTGTAAACAAGCCCTCTGTTAAAGATAGAATCCCCCTCACAGTGCCCCATTCTAAGCGTTCAAAGGCAGAGGTTGTCACAGATATTCTGCATCCTCGCAGCATCTGAAGCAAACTTGTCCGAATGCCCGTTCCAGCCCGTGGCCTTCACGTGTAGCTGAGGACCCTAAAGAAAAGGGAATTGTGCGCGTTGACATCATGAATGCCCTGGTAGGCACATGCCCTTGTTTTGGCACCCGCCCCCTCCTAAGCTTAACCCAGAGTAGTTAACTGTGAACACTGGTCTCTGATTGAGATGCAGGAATAGTGCCTAGATTACTAACGTTGTGAAACCTTGTGGTCTTGTTAAAGGCTGGTTTGTCTTTACCCCTTGTGGTATCACTTTGAAATTCTCCAGGTCTTCAATATACACATTCATGTTGTATGTCTATCTGTCCTATTTTAATTTAATTGAGGCTGAATTTGCAACAGGGACACAAGTCATTACTGTAACCCTGGAATAATCAGTAAATGGCATTATGTACAAACAATCTACAGCTCCTTTTAATGGTTCGTGGATGAACTCACCGCCTGGAATATCCCCTGAGGTATCTGCACTCCTTTACTTCTTGTGAATCCCCGATTTTAATCACTCCACCTTTAGTTGCTGTGCCTCTACCCTATAGCTCTAGAATACCCTCCCCAAACTTCTCTGCCTCTAGCCCCCAGTATTCTCCTTAAAACACTACTTCAAACCTACCTCCTTCATCAAGCATTTAATCATCTGCCCTAATAGTTCCTTATGTGGATTGTGTCAGATTGATAAAGCTCCTGCGAGGGGCTCTGGGATAGAACATAGAACATAGAACAGCACAGCACAGAACAGGCCCTTCGGCCCTCAATGTTGTGCCGAGCCATGATCACCCTACTCAAACCCACGTATCCACCCTATACCCGTAACCCAACAACCCCCCCCTTAAACTTACTTTTTTATTAGGACACTACGGGCAATTTAGCATGGCCAATCCACCTAACCCGCACACCTTTGGACTGTGGGAGGAAACCGGAGCACAAAATTTGTGATATATTTCATTACGTTAAAGGTGCGATGTAAAAATAAGTTGTTGTTGCTGAAATGGTACTGAGCCACGTTGCTCAGGGAGACCTTGGCCAGAATTCGCCCTCCGTTCTGATTCACTGTTTCCGTTGGCACCGCGGCACATGGGTTTCCCCGTGGCGTGGGGCGGTTTCAATGGGAAATCCCGTTGACAGTTGGCGGGAGTAGCGAATACTGCTGCCAGGGAACGCCGCACCGCCGGGAAACATGGAGTAGGGGGACCGGTGAATCCAACACTCCTCTATTCAGTTTCAGAAATAATCATCTGCCTCAGTCACCAGTTGCCGAATGCGTCCTCTGCTATTCTTCCATTTAGTTATTATCACAATGGAAACATGGACTGGCTGGTCTAGTTATTGTCCAGATGTCAATGGAGGTGCCACCTATGGTTCCTTGAGTGAGCGTGCGCCCTGCTGCCAACAAGTGCCACTGGAATCATGGCCACCAAGCAATTCATGGAATCATAGAATTTACAGTGCAGAAGGAGGCCATTCGGCCCATCGAGTCTGCACCGGCCCTTGGAAAGAGCACCCTACTTATCCCCACACTTCCACTCCATCCCCACAACTCAGTAACCCCACCTATCCTTTTTGGACAGTAAGGGGCATTTCAGCGTGGCCAATCCACTTAACTTGCACATCTTTGGACTGTGGGAGGAAACCGGAGCACCCGGAGGAAACCCACGCAGACACGGGGCGAACGTGCAGACTCCGCACAGACAGTGACCCAAGCCGGGATTCGAACCTGGGACCCTGGAGCTGTAAAGTGTTGCCAATTTAATGGAATACTATCCCGCCAGCGTCACCAATAATGTTGCTCTTTCGAGTTGCCAATATGATACTGAGGCTATTTTTGTGATATGATGTTATGTCCCAACAGCATCGCCAATACTGTGGGTGTTTCTATTTCTCTCACTGACCCACAAGGCTTTCCCGTATATTGGTCAAATGACCACACAAGCAATTAGTCAGTTCAAGTTCAAAGATGGTTTATTTACACACAAGGGTTACTTCGACATGCAAGCACAATATACTACAAGTTAAACTAACCTATCAGCTACAATAACCTATACTTAACTTCAGGAGACCGGCACTGTGCAAGTGGATAAGGCCTTTATCTTGATCTCACGTGGCTGGTTTTAAGAAGTGGCTCTGTCTCTGCTGGGCTCATCCGTCAGGTAGCGATCGTTGGTCTTGAACTTGGCTGTCTGGTCGTTATGCAGCAGTTGGGCTGGCACAGGTGGATTCAAAGAAGGCTGGCACAGGCCAGGTCTAAAAGAGGCTGAACACATGGCTGTGTCCCTTTTTATCCCTCTGGGATTTCACACTCTTTGGGGGCGGGTCCTTGACCTTGAACCCAATAATTCGACAGGGCTTCGATCATTGCCTTCGATTTCGGCCAATAAAGGGGCGGGGGCCTTGGTGGCCGGGTGGGTCCTTAGCGGTCATTGACCTTGGCAGTTGGGCTCTCTGAGTAAAGGGAGTGGCACCGATCAGTCTGTGGCTGTATCGGTTTCTTGATTGGAGTCCTATTGTTCTGGGGAAATGGGCCATTAGAATGCAAACGAGCGGGGCTTTAGATCAGGTCTAGCCACCTGCGTTTCAAAGACACAGAAGCTCTGTATCTGTCTGAGTCCTGGGTTGGCCATAATTCCCATGATCCTTTGCAGGTGAGCATCTCAGATGGCTACAGAAGCAAATGTGCTAACCACTATGCTCAAATTGTGTCCTCCTTCCTGGACAACACACCTGGCAGTCATTGGAGGGCTACCATGCTTGATCAAGGACAAAATCAAATGGCGGGTTGAACGAGGTGGGATGGACTAGTGATTTTGATGATTTGATGATTAGGATTTTGGATAAAACACTGGAGTGACTGGCAAAAAATGTGTTGGTTATATCGCCTTTGACACTGTTGCAGCGAGTTACATTGATTTAGGACAATGGGGGGGGGGATGGGCGGTGGGGGTGGAGGGGATGAGGTTGAGGGTCATGCAACGCACAGTGTGAAATTCGGCCCATTGATTTTTCTAGCCCTTTCCCTGCTCAGCATTTTTATGGCCTCCACCTTTTTAATTATGTTTCACTGCCAAATTATGTTGAACCAATCAACAAATTGTGATGGCTGAAGGGTGACGATAGAGTAAGCATGCCGTAGATGGGAAGTGTGTACTACATGCAAGGCTCTGACTGTATGATAATTATATTAAAGACTTCAACTGGGATATTGTGTGCATATAAAATAGGAGCAGGAGGAGGCTATTGGATCCTTCAAGCCAGCTCCACCATTCATTTGATCGTGGCTGATCATCCAACTCAATAGCCTAATCCTGCTTTCCCCCCATATCCTTTGCTCCCCTTCACCCTAAGTGCTATATCTAACTGCTTCTTGAAAACACGCAAATGTTTTGGCCTCAACTGCTTTCTGTGGTGAAGAATTCCACAGGCTCATCACTGTCTGGGTGAAGATGTTTCTCCTCATCTCTGTCCGAAATGGTCTACCCCATATCCTCAGACCGTGACCCATCGTTCTAGACACCCCCCACCATCGGGAACAACCTTCCTGCATCTACCCTGTCTAGTCATGTTTGAATTTTATAGGTTTCTATGAGATCCCCCCCCCCCCCCCCCTCATTCTTTTGAACTCTGGTGAATACAATCACAACCAACTCAATCTCTCCTCGTACGTCAGTCCCGCCATCCCTGGAATCAGCCTGGTAAACCTGCGCTGCACTCCCTCCATAGCAAAAACATCCTTCCTCAGAAAAGGAGACCAAAACTGCGCACAATATTCCAGGTGTGGCCTCACCAAGGCCCTGTATAATTGCAACAAGACATCCCTGCTCCTGTACTCGAATCCTCTCGCTGTGAAGGCCAACACATCATTTTCCTTCTTTCCCACCAGCTCGGATCTGGGACTTCGGACAAGATTGAAAGGTGTCAGAGAAAATAGTGAGTGAGAATGGAGCCAGATTGAGAAGGATTTGGATTTTTCTAAAAACTGGTCCAAAAGGTTTCAGGTGCAGTTTAATTTAGGAAATTAAATAATCAGCATGGGAATAAGTAACCGAAAAAAGGAAGAATGTTTTCTGGAAGAATGGGGGCAATGTCCTGATTAAGAAATAGATCGAAAGGATTAAGGACACTGATCCATGTCATCAGAGTTTCTTTTATATTGTCCTAATTTCTGAAGGAATGACCCTTTCCATCCATTGGGTTTTAATGGATTCAATAGGCATGGATCTCAAACGATACCTCTGATATTTTCAATAATAATAATCATTATTGTCACAAGCAGGCTTACATTAACACTGCAAATATGTGACTGTGAAAATCCCCTAGTCGCCACATTCCGGCACCTGTTCGGGTACACAGAGGGAGAATTCAGAATGTCCAATTCACCTAACAGCATGTCTTTCGGGACTTGTGGGAGGAAACTGGAGCACCCGGAGGAAACCCACGCCGACACGGGGAGAACGTGCAGACTCCGCACAGACAGTCACCCAAGCCGGGAATCAAACCTGGGAACCCTGGCACAGTGAAGCAACAGTGCTAACCACTGTGCTACTGTTCATCGCCATCCACTTCACTGGGTCACCATATTTGCTAGTCTGTGCGTGGAGAGGGAATCGGGTTATTCTCAATTCCATTCCCTAATCAGAAATTCCCAGAAGGAGCACAATGGTCCAACACAAGGGAACCTGATTCCCCATCCTGTGCTCCCTGCGAAACAGAATAATTCCCTGTATTTTAAATGTACATCTATCCGTCCTTGCCTCTGTCTGACTCCCTGTCCTTTCACTCTTGCCTCATCATTGAACACCCCCTGAAGATTCAAGGAATTCCGCTTATTGATTCCTGTTTTCCCAGGAAATGCACCAAAATGCTTCCACGAGGTTTGCAAGGTTATAAAGTAAATGGGAATTGTTTAACAATTAAACAAAACAATTACAGGCAGGAGGGGGAAATGGGACTTTAAATAGAGCAAACAATATCACAGTTTTATATGAAATACATCCTGGTCAAGTAAACACAGAGAATAATGAACAATATTATCCTTGAACTTAAATTATCTTAAAAATTCAAGGTAATCAGTTCCTGAGGATGAAGATATCACCATATAAATATACTGCAATATCCTGGTTTCTGGTTATTTAAATAACAAACTTGTTTCAAGTTAGTTAATTTTGAAGACCTTAGCTTATTCCACTGGCCTGGTGTGTAAATTCCGCTCGATTGACTTGCGATTCCCAAACAAAACAGAAAAAGAACATAGAACATAGAACAGTACAACACAGAACAGGCCCTTCGGCCCTCGATGTTGTGCCGAGCCATGATCACCCTACTCAAACCCACGTATCCACCCTATACCTGTAACCCAATAACCCCCCCCCCCCCCCCCCCCCCCTCCCCCCTCCCTTACTTTTTAGGACACCACGGGCAATTTAGCCTGGCCAATCCACCTAACCCGCACATCTTTGGACTGTGGGAGGAAACCGGAGCACCCGGAGGAAACCCACGCACACACGGGGAGGACGTGCAGACTCCGCACAGACAGTGACCCAGCCGGGAATCGAACCTGGGACCCTGGAGCTGTGAAGCATTTATGCTAAACACCATGCTACCGTGCTGCCCTAAAAAGAGTGAGATTCAATCGTCAGTCCGCACTTTAATTCCCTGATGTCAGTCAGATCAGCTATAAGGGGCTTCTTACTAGAAGAGCTGGAAGTGGGGGGGCAAGAAATCAGCTGAGATCAGCTTTGTAGAAGGGTCCGACGGACTTGAAACTTTAATTCTGCTTCTCTCTCTGCAGACGCTTCCAGACCTGCTGAGTTTGTCCAGCATTTTCTGGTGATGATGTGATTCCTATTCCTGATTGGTACCTGGTAACACTTGATGGGACAAAATGCAAGTGTGGACATGCGGGTGGATTGTGTTACATGCCCTCAGCTAAAACACTTTGCTCACCCTGATTTCCGAGGCTCAGCGAGTAAGAGTGATCACTTAACGCGAGGCGTTTCATTTTCTAATCATGGGTGCTGCTGACAAAGACTGGCCTTTCCTGCCCATCCCTGGGTTTAACAATTACAGGCAAGAGGTGGAAAAGTGACTTTAAACAGAGCAAAATAAACAGCAGTTTTATAAGAAGAGGATTTTTTTTTAACTCCTTGATGGTAGTTGAACTTGAACTGAATGGCTTAAGGGTAGTTAAGAATGAACCACATTGGGTCTGGAGTCATGTGTCGGCCAGACCAGGTAAGGGCGGCAGATTTCCTTCCATCAGGGAGCATTAGTGAAACAGGTGGGTTTTTAACCACAATCAATGATAGTTATTACGGTTACTACTACGGAGTCTATTCCAGCTTTATTAATAAGAATAATAATCTTTATTATAGGCAGAATAATAATCTTTTATTGTCACAAGTATGAAGTTACTGTGAAAAACCCCGCGTCGCCACATTCAGCCGCCTGTTCAGAAATTGAACCCGCACTGCTAGCCTTGTTCTGCATTACAAACCAGCTGTCTAGCCCACTGAGCTAAACCAGACGTAGGCTTCCATTAACACTGCAATGAAGTTACAGTGAAAATCCCTTGGTCGCCACATTCCGGCACCAGTTCGGGTCCACAGAGGGAGAATTCAGAATGTCCAATTCACCCAACAAGCACGTCTTTCAGGACATGTGGGAGGAAACCGGAGCACCCGGAGGGAACCCACGCAGACACAGGGATAACATGCAGACTCCGCACAGACAGTGACCCAAGCCGGGAGTAGAACCTGGGACCCTGGTGCTGTGAAGCAACAGTGATAACCACTGTGCTACCGTGCGAATTTAACCCCCACCAGCTGCCATGGTGGGGATTTGAACCCACATCCCCAGAGCCTTGACGTCTGGATTACACGTCCAGTGACCTTACCACCACATCACTATCTCCTCCTGGGCTTTGCCCCTTGAATTGCTGGAGTTTGTGGGGCGGAGGTGCCCCACATTACTGTTAGGTACGTAGGTGCAGGAACTTGATCTGACAATAATGAGCGAGTGACAATGCATATCCAATTTGGGATGTTGTGCGCTTTGGAAAGGAAACAACGTGGAACACGTACCTCAATATAAACCAGCAAGGGTGGGGGGAAAAGAGTTCTGTGGGTGAGAACCTGACCCCGTCCTTAACCTTTTTCATCCCATAGGCTGAGCAGCCAATAAGTAAAGTGGCTAAGGATCATTATTTAACAGGGAAACCAACGCATTGCTGGACTGTCCTAAGAGGTTAAGACCGCGGCAAAACATTCCTTTGTTTTCTGGAATACAGAAAAATGAAAACCTTCGCGCTTTGCTGGCACTGAAGACTTGAGTTTCAGTCGCACTTTTCTTTAGAGAGCATGGGCCCATCGTACAGAACTACCCCTAACTTTGTGCCAAATTGAGGGCCTCACTTTAGGGTGATTAGTGTGGAAAGCAGAGGACTCTCAGGGGCACTCTTGTACGTATTAGCAGTGACTCAGGCGTGGCACTCTTCCCTCTGATACAGAAGCTTTTGGATCTGAGAGATTCCAGAGACTTGAGAACTAAATCTAGCCTGATAATCCAGCGCTGTCCTATCAGATGACACGTTAACCCTGTCTGCACACGCAGGTCAATGCAGAAGATCCCATGTACTATTCAAAGATGAGCAGGAGAGCTCGCTCAGTGTCCTGACCGATAGTTATCCCTCACCCAACACCTAATTATCTGTTCTGTATCTCATTCCACCACTTGGGGAATTTTTCTGCGCAAAACTGGGCTGTAAAGTACTTTAATAATAATAATCGCTTATTGTCACGAGTAGGCTTCAATGAAGTTACTGTGAAAAGCCCCTAGTTGCCACATTCCAGCGCCTGCTCGGGGAGGCCGGTACGGTAATTGAACCCGTTCTGCTGGCATTATTGCAAGCCAGCTATTTAGCCCACTGTGCTAAACCAGCCCCTTTGGGATACCCTGAGGTTTTAATGGCGATATATGAATGCTGATCTTTGAGATGAGGACTGAGACGTGTTGCTTAGGCTGGAGAATCTCTAGTTGACAGACCTGCCCTTTGAAATTGTGATGAAGCAATGCATACAGGCATCTATACTCTCCACCCAACCATCTCATACCTGCCGATGCTTGATACTGACACTGGGCCAGAAATTGAAGTGTTCAATTTCCCAAGCATTGACAACACCTCGATAATTCTCCGAGACAAGGCGGAGAATGGTGAATTGGAAATAAAGGTAAATGAACTTAGAATGGCAAAGACAAGCCAGTTTAGTTAATCCCAGTAATAGCAAGCATGAAACTCTCATCGATGGTCTTTCAAAACTGATCTGGTTTCACTGATTTAGATTTAGATTTATTGTCACGTGTACCGAGGTACAGTGAAATGTATTGTTCTGCATACAGACCAGGCAGATCGTTCCATACATGAAAAACATGGGACATATGATAAATATACAATGTACATAGACAGAATATAGTGCTACAGCTCCAGGGTCCCAGGTTCGATTCCCGGCTTGGGTCACTGTCTGTGCAGAGTCTGCACATTCTCCCCGTGTGTGCGTGTGTTTCCTCCGGGTGCTCCGGTTTCCTCCCACAGTCCAAAGATGTGCAGGTTAGGTGGATTGGCCATGCTAAATTGCCCATAGTGTCCAAAATTTCCCTTAGTGTTGGGTGGGGTTACTGGGTTATGGGGATAGGGTGGAGGTGTGGAACTTGGGTAGGGTGCTCTTTCCAAGAGCCGGTGCAGACTCGATGGGCCGAATGGCCTCCTTCTGCACTGTAAATTCTATGAATAAATTAAACTCTATGAAGATGTGTGGAGAGATCAGTTCAGTCATAAGAGGGCCATTTAGGAGTCTGGTAACAGCGGGGAAGAAGCTGTTTTTGAGTCTGTTTGTGTGTGTTCTCAGACTTTTGTATCTCCTGCCCGATGGATGAATTTGGAAGAGTGAGTAAGCCGGGTGGGAGGGGTCTGTGATTATGCTGCCCGCTTTCCCCCGGCAGCGGGAGGTGTAGATGGAGTCAATGGATGGGAGGCAGGTTCGTGTGATGATGGACTGGGCTGTGTTCACGACTCTCTGAGGTTTCTTACTGTCTTGGGCCGAGCAGTTGGCAGACCAGGCTGTGATGCAGCCAGACAGGATGCTTTCTATGGTGTCCCTGCAAAAGTTGGTAAGAGTCAATGTTGACAAGCCGAATTTCCTGAAGAAGTAACGACACTGTTGTGCTTTTTTGGTCATAGCATCGACGTGGGTGGACCAGGACAGATTGTTGGTGATGGGCACACCTCGGAATTTGATGGCGTTCAGGGGAGGAAATCTGTATTCCTGTTCTGAAGAAGAATCACACAGACTCAAAACGGTAACTCTATTTCTCTCTCCCCAGACGCTGCCAGGCCTGCTGAGCATTTCCAGCATTTTTAGACTTTGTTTCAGAATTCCAGCACCCGCCGTATTTTGCATTTAATCACCGTCCTTACCCGGTCCTCCCGACCTGTGAATCCGGGCCCACAGCAATGCGGTTGACTCTTAACTGCCCTCTGAAATGGCCGAGCGAGCCACTGCAAGGGTAATGAGGGACGGGCAACAAATGTTGACCTTGTCCAGCGACGCCACATCCCATGAAGGAATAAAGAAAAAGAAAATTCAACCTGTCGCCCTTCTACGAGCAGGGCGAGTTGTGCTTGGAGATTCTGTTGAATTGGTGGGAAACAAGAGGCCCTTGATTTTCAAAGCGTTACAGATGATACCAGTAGCATTACTGAACACACTAACAATGTCCACAAGCTGCCAGTGAGTTTACAATACTGACTGTAATTGCTCAATAATGAATATCCAGCCTTGAATAAACTAGCCGCAGAAAGCACACATCCTTTCTTGTAACAGATAGTTTAGGGAAGCACATTCACATACCCTCCTCAGACATCTGCTAAACTATCAGGCATTTTAAAACTCTTGTACGTAAACTCCTAACTAGGACGCACTGTTCCAGCTGCAGAGGCTTCAAAACATTCTTTAGTGGGAACCATTAACCGTTGCACAGTTAAAAAGAGTTGGATTTCCCTTTAAAAGGTTTTCAACATCTGGCCGTCACCATGTTTTTGAGGTTGCTGGAGGACTGTCCATAATTTACAATCCAATTAGAACAGTTACTTTATAGTCCCTCTGTCATTACTTAAAACTGAGCACTACGTCTCAGCTTATTTCCTCTGTAATTGCTTGAAGCTCAGATTCAATAAGTTCTGGAAGCTATTCTGGCAGATAGCTGAATTCGTAGAATCGTAGAGTGATCCGGTGCAGGAGGAGGCCATTCAGCCCATCACCTCTCTGACAGCTCTTTGAAAGAGCTGCGTAATTAATCCCGTTTCCTCTGGCCGTACAGCCAAGGCCTTGCAAATGTTCCCCTTTCAAGTATTTATCCGATGCCCTTTTTGGAAGTTTCTATAGAATCTGCTTTGACCAACCTGTGGGGGCAGGGGGTTCCGCATCACAACAGGCCTCTGTGGAAAGGAACGAAAAGCCATCGCCTCCAGCTGCCCCTTTTGCCAATTGTCTAAAATTTATGTCCCTTGGTCACCGACCCTCTGTCACTCGAAACAGTTTCACCTCCTTTACCCTTCAAAGCCCAATCCTTTGAAATGAAAATGAAAAATGAAAATCGCTTATTGTCACGAGTAGGCTTCAATGAAGTTACTGTGAAAAGCCCCTAGTCGCCACATTCCGGCGCCTGTTCGGGGAGGCTGGTACGGGAATTGAACCGTGCTGCTGGCCTGCCTTGGTCTGCTTTCAAAGCCAGCGATTTAGCCCTGTGCTAAGCCAGCCCCTAGTGCTTTGGTTACTGACTCTCTGGTTTGATTCTTTGGGCTCGATCCAACAGCCATGCTGCGCCTGAAAAGTAGCTCGCCGGGGCGCAGCATGGCTGATAAAAGGCGTGAGACCCACGCTCCCGGGATCTTCCCCGGCTCGCAACGCCTCACGAGATCCAATGCAATCTCACGAGACGTTGCGATGCAAATCCCATCCATTGTGGGCGGGATTACATTTTGGCAAATCTGCATATTAGAGCCTAGGAGACCTTGGGTGAGCGCTGCTCAGCACTGCTCCCCACAAACGGGGACCCGATGGAACGGCACCTTTGGGTCCCCAGGGGATCTGAGGCCCCCAGCCGCATGCCCCTTTGGGTAGGGTGGTGCCCTGGCACTGCTGATGCCACATGGGCACACTGGCAGTGCCATATGGGCACCTTAGAAGTAGCAGCCTGGCACCCTGGAAGTGCCAATGTGCCCAGGTGGCACTGCCTGCTGGCATGGGCACTGCCAGGGTGGCAAGCTGGCAATTTGTGCACATGTGTGATTGGGCCAAGGGTGCCCTATGTGGGTTTTGGGGGTGGGATGCAGGGAACCCCCCCCCCCCTCCCATAGTGGGTTCAGGCTGGGGGCTATGTGTGACGTTGTTCCCCACTGAGGTCCCTTATACATTATATATTGTATAACCATGTGTTTCTTGACTCTGCAAGAGTAGGGAAACACAAAACTAAACGTGTTCGCTATGGGATTTTGTTTCCAATTAGTTGAATCAGGCCTTTTATCTTATTTGTAAAGGTAGATTGGAATGCAGTGAGGCTGTGTGGGGCAATGGTAGCTATCCTTCCCTGTGGGCCTGAAGTTCTGGGTTCAAGTCCCACTTCAGCACTTGATGACCATGGAAGGTGTGTTCATAATGTGACCAATCAGGTTTCTCATAGATAGAATTTACAGTGCAGAAGGAGGCCATTAGGCCCATCGAATCTGCAACGGCCCTTGGAAAGAGCACCCTACTTATGCCCATGCCTCCACCCTATCCCTGTAACCCCACCTAACCATTTTGGACTGCGAAGGTATTTAGCGTGGCCAATCCACCTAACCCGCATGTCTTTGGACTGTGGGAGGAAACTGGAGCACCCGGAGGAAACCCACGCAGACACGGGGAGAACGTGCAGACTCCGCACAGACAGTGACCCAAGTTGGGATTCGAACCTGGGATGCTGGTGCTGTGTAATACCAGTGCTAACCACTGTGCTACCGTACCGCCAAGGTTGATTATCAGCCTGTAAATCCTTCCGTTATCCATGATAGCAGAGGTGGGGAGATGGGTTGGTGGTGGCGTAGTGGTATTGTCACTGGACTAGTAATCCAGACACCCAGGGTAATGCTCTAACACAGGTTCGAATCCCACCACGGCAGATGGTGAAATTTGAATTCAATAAAATGAACCCTGTGTCAATTGTTGTAAAAGCCCATCTAGTTCATTAATGTCCTTTCGGGAAGGAAATCTGCCATCCTTACCTGGTCTGGCCTACATGTGACTCCAGACCCACAGCAAAATGGTTGACTCTTAGAAACAAAAATGCCACTCAGTTCGAGGGCAATTAGGGATGGCCAACAAATGCTGGCCTTACCTGCAATGCCCACATCCCACAAAAGAGCTTCCAGATGAGTTTCCTGGCCAGCACTCCTGCAGAGGACAATGACAAGTCCCAGCTGTACATTGCCATGCAGAACCAATGGGCAATCCAATGGAAGTCCCTGGTCATAGAATTTACAATGCAGAAGGAGGCCATCGGGTCTGCACTGGCCCTTGGAAACAGCAACCTACATAAACCCACATCTTCCCGTAACCAAGTAACTCCATCTACCTTTGGGACATTAAGGTGAGGTCAATCCACCTAACCTGCACATCTTTGGACTGTGAGAGGAAACCGGAGCACCCGGAGGAAACCCACGCACACACGGGGAGAACGTGCAGGCTCCACACAGACAGTGACCCGAGGCCAGAATCGAACCCGGGTCGCTGGAGTTGTGACGCAGCAGTGCTAACCACTGTGCCACCGTGCCGCCATCAATGCCTTCTGAAGCCATGGTACCTGAAGGAGAAGGTCACCATTTCTAATTCGTTTTTATAATTAGAATCAAAGGCCAATGCAGCAGAGAATGTGGCCATTCGACCCATTGATTCTACAACCAGCTCTGTTGAAGAGCAATCCATTTGTTTCACCTGACAAGCTCCTCTCCATCTCCCTGTATCATTTTTCCCTTCAAGTATTCATCCAGCTCCTTCTTGAAGGCTGATGTTGATTGCACCACACAATTCGGCAAAATGTGTGCCAAATCCTAACAGCTCATTACATGAAGAATGCCCCCCCTTGTCACCTTTTCGATCTTTGAAAACACTTCTTGATTTCTTGATTTTTTTAAGAGTCTGATGTAAAATGTCACAGCACAGAAACAGGCCATTTGGCCCATCGGGCTGACAATGTTTTGGCAAATTTCATTTCTTGGCTCCTTAGTAGAGCACTGGTTCACTGGTATAATTTTGTTTGGCATCCCATCGATTAAATCGTTTGTAGCTTCATAGAATTTACAGTGCAGAAGGAGGCCATTCGGCCCATCGAGTCTGCACCAGCTCTTGGAAAGAGTACCCTACCTAAGGTCAACACCTCCCCGTATCCCAATAACCCAGCAACCCCACCCAACACTAAGGGCAATTTAGCGTGGCCAATCCACCTAACCTACACATCTTTGGACTGCGGGAGGAAACCGGAGCACCCGGAGGAAACCCACGCACACACGGGGAGGACGTGCAGACTCCGCACAGACAGTGACCCAAGCCGGAATCGAACCTGGGACCCTGGAGCTGTGAAGCCATTGTGCTATCCACAATGCTACCGTTTGTCATGGGGGTGTACTGCAGAGTAGGACCTTAAGACTTCTCAGAACATTCTACAGTGAATGAAGTACTTTTGAGTGGTGTGTGTTGTAATGTGAGACACATCAAATCTGCACATAGAGGCTGGAATTCTCCACTCTTCGGGATTCACTTTTCCCGGTGCCACCGCACTCCCGGCAGCAGGTCCCGCGGCGGGGCGGGGTGGTTTCAATGGGAAATCCCATTGATAAGCAGCGAGAGGATAGAATCCCACCGCCAGCGAATGGCCTGCACCCAGAGAATCCCGCCCGGAAAGCTGCCGCGACAATATGATACGAGCCAGATCTGTTTAACTGATGCGGCCGTAGAGATAAACAGTGGCTGGGACACCCGACTGCTCAGCTTTGAAATGCCATGGGAATTTTCACATCTAGCTGAGCGGGGTCTCGGGTTTAGCATCTCACCTGTAAGGTGGCAACTCGGCCAATGCAGCTCTCCCTCAGCACTGTCAGCTTGGAGTGCATGCTCAAATACCTCACATGGGGCTTGACTCCACCACCTTCTGTCTAGCGGGGCAAGGTTATATCCACTGGGCCACCAATAATAGAGCGCGGGCTGAATTCTCCGTCGGCGGGCCCCTCCGTTTCATCGGCAGCGCACTCACCCCCACGGATTTTCCCCTTTAACGTAGTGGATCGTCCCAACGCCCTTCTCTGAAGCATTATCGGTCAAAACTGAACACCAAGCCACAAAAAGGAGATGCTGTGCTCCAAAACACATCCAAAGAGCAGTCTTTCTGCGAAAAATCCCGCTGGAAATTTGTCGAGATATTTAAAGAGGTTGGGTTGCTTTCCTGGGATTTTCTTTGAGCACAGTCGCTTATTTAAGGAAAAATATTGGAGCTGTGGGTAAGGGCTGAGGTTGACAATCATCAATTGGAGAAAGGAAAGCCGTTTTGTTTCTCAGTTGGTTGAGGAGGGCCGGGCAGAACGACCATGAACGACCAATGGTGGGGGCAGGGCAGCAGGAGATAGGAGGTCATGTGATAAAATCTCCAGGAATATGCCCAAGGAGAGTTGGCAACGTTACTGACAGCCGAAGCTGGTAACGGCGGACAGAGAGGAATTTGAATATCTGGAGTCCCCGACAGGAGGTGAGTTGATCTTTTGGCCAATCATTTACACTCCTGCACCGTTGGGGCTGTGGTTCCATTGTTGTTGACTCCTCTGGACCTTCCACAGTCATTCCCCTCCGCTTCCCTCTTTTAAGACAATCCCTGTGGACCAGGTGGGTGTCCCGATGCATTTTCATTGAAGCTGTCATTGGAAACCCTCCAGGTCAGTCACACGGGCACTGGGAAGATCGGGAATCATCTTCACATTGGCTTCACACAGAAAGCACAAGATACTCAGCCACAGTATCCATGGGATCTTTCTATCCGGAGAAACTATTTCCCGTGGTGGGGAGGGAGTCCAGGGTGAGGAGGCATAACCTTAAAGTTAGAGCGAGGCTGTTCAGGGCTGCCTCACCCAAAAAGCTGTCGCGCCCGTGGTTGGGGGCAGAGATTGATCAACTGAAAAGTTCAAAATCCAATTTGGATAGAGAAGGGTGTTAGGTAAGGGTATTGGGGTTATGGAGGGGGAAATGGATTCAAGATATGGATCAAGACTATCTGATAATAATAATCTTTATTGTCAGTAGTAGGCTTACATTAACACTGCAGTAATGTTACTGTGACAAGCCCCTAGTCGCCACACTCCGGCGCCCGTTCGGGTACACTGAGGGAGAATTCAGAATGTCCAATTCACCTAACAAGCACGTCTTTCGGGACTTGTGGGAGGAAACCGGAGCACCCGGAGGAAACCCACGCAGACACGGGGAGAACGTGCAGACTCCGCACAGACAGTGACCCAAGCAGGGAATCGAACCTGGGACCCTGGCGCTGTGGAGCAACAGTGCTAACCACTGTGCTACCGTGCTGCCCATTCTAACTGAATGGCAAAATACGTTTCAGAAGCTGATTGCTCCAAATTAAACCAATGTCATTGTTTGGAAAAGTGGACGGCAAATCTGATATTTTTAATTTTATGAAGCATATAGGGTTCATTTAAGACCATAAGACACAGGAACAGAATTGGGCCATTCGGCCCATCGAGTCTGCTCCCCCATTCAATCATGGCTGATATGTTTCTCATCCCCATTCTCCTGCCTTCTCCCCATAGCCCCTGATTCCCTTATTAATCAAGAACCTACCGATCTCTGTCTTAAAGGCACTCAGCGAATTGGCCTCCACAGCCTTCTGCGGCAAAGAGTTCCACAGATTCACTACCCTCTGGCTGAAGAAATTCCTCCTCATCTCTGTTTTAAAGGATCGTACCTTTAGTCTGAGATTGTGCCCTCTGCTTCTAGTTTTTCCTACAAGCGGAAACAGACTCTCCATGTCCACTCTATCCGGGCCTCGCAGTATCCTGTAAGTTTCAATAAGATCCCCCCTCATCCTTCTAAACTCCAACGAGTACAGACCCAGAGTCCTCAACCGTTCCTCATACGACAAGCTCTTCATTCCAGGGATCATTCTTGTGAACCTATGCACAGTCTTGTCAATAAAAATGAAGCTGTTGAGTGTCATAAGAACCTAACTGGTTCACTAATGTCTCCTTGGGGAAGGAAAGCTAACATCCCCACCGTGTCTGGGCCTCTTTGTGACTCCATGTGGGGTGTAAGATAAAAATCCATGGAGTGATTTGAAGTGGTAGTCATTCAGTGGAGAGATAAAATCCACTCCCACAGTCACTGACCAGTCGGAATGTCATTGATGCAGATCCCATAATTGAGACTTAAACACACGTTCCAGGATAACAATTATTTTGAAGAACTTTGGGAGTATTGCACTGCCTAAGGTGCTGAAAAGAGCTGGAGAGTTCATCTCAGTCAATTTTGATTCTTTATCTGAAACATATTATCGGGTGAGATTCTCCGTTTGGGAGACTGTTCTCCCAGCAGAGCTGAATTGCAACTGAAATCAGGTAGCGATTCCCAATCCTTCCCCACGCAAGTTTATGCACGGTGAGGATTGCGAGGGATTACCGAGGGAATCCCACTATCGGGCCGCCTATTTGAGCAGGCGGCCCGAAAGCACAATCCACGACTGGCCACCTCCACCCGTAGCGCAATTCAACCCCCCCCCCCCCCTGCCCCCAAGAACGGGAGGCGACCTGACCTGACCCCCCCTCCCCCTCACAAAGTGCCGCCAATTTCCAGCTGACCACTTCAAAAGCACTCAAACGGAAAGCGGGGTGATTGGAAAGCACTTAACTCTCTTTGAAGTGGTTGATATTTATAAACAATGTCGTTAGAGAACTTCAGAGTTACTCAGCCAAGAAGGAAGATGAATGAACCAGGCTGACAGCTGTGTGTGTGTGTGTGTGAGTGAAAGCTGTCAATCACAGCCTAGTAAGGGAAATGAATGATTGGGTTGAAGCTCAAGGATATTAGGAATTTAAACACAGCTGACTGGTTTACCTTTCCAGGAATTTTTCTTTGTTCTTTGAATTGACACGTGGTGCTTCCTGTGACTGAGCCAGCCGGTTTATTGCCCAGTTGAGTGTTACAACAGTAATGTTTTTAGCTGCCTCTGTCTGGACTGCTCTCTAGTTTACAGATAGGGATCTCTTTTCTGGGTGTCTGGGGGGTGCCTTCTTATTTAGGGGGCTTTGGGGGAGTCTCTTTATTTAACGGGTCTATGTGAGGGATCTCCTTTTTAGGGGGTCTCTGGGGCGCAGTGGGGGGTCTGGTGGGGTTGGAGTGGGCAGGTCTTGCATTGTGGGAGGAGAGAGTGGCCCTCAGATGGACTTTGGGGGGCAACTCACTGAAGGAGTTACCCCCTTGGCCGACCGCGAGGTCCACCACGCCCGGGCCACGTTTCCTCCATACCTGCAGCAATCCTCGTCCGCGTGAATCCCGGCCCTGAGGACCGGAGAGTCGCCTGGTCCCGGAGAATCGGGTGCCCGACCCACTAAGAGACCTCAGTGACCCATTTTCATCCCCCCCGCTGGTGCGCAGGTGTGAACCCCGATTCCGACGCCAGTGGGGTGCAGGAGCATCGGAAATGCGGCGATCCCGTTTTCTCCCCGACGCTGGATTCTCCGCCGCATCGGAAACTCCGCTCCCGGCGTCGGGAAGCGGAGACTCCGGACGATTATCATGTGACTGTTTGTGGGAGCCTAATGTGTGCAAGATGGTTGCCATGATCCTTGCTTAGTAACAGTGACGACACACCGATGGATATAAAGCACTTGGAGAAGGCCTGGTTGGGGGGGAGGGGAGGGGGGATGACGCAAAAGGTGCTACTTAGGGGCAAGTTCTTTCATAATTCCTCCTTTTGTCTGATATAAAGATCGGCAGGCGATTGGTTACACCGTTTCTATTGAGAAATCTGAGGAAGAGACAAAAAAAAAACAACATGTTTCAGGAAAAGCAGCAAAGACTGAAAAGAGCAGGAGGGAAAATTAAATAAATCCAGAAGTTGCGGTTTTTCGAGATGCCAAGCTTGGGTTGTTAAAGTTGGATGAGGAAGGAATGACTGGGGGAGGCGATGAGTTCTCAATTTCCCTTGATGCCTACGAGCAAGAGATTGCCCACTGCTTCGAACCCAGAATGCACCCAGTGACATCGTGGGAGTAAAGAGGTCAATATATCCCTCCTGGAAAGACATATGCCAATGCCAATCCCTCCTTATGACAGAACTGTAAAGTAACGAGGACAGTCAACCTTACATCCAACTTCCCTCTTCTCCTGGAGGTAGTGTATTAATATCCAACTCTTCCTCGTCATGGCGATCAAACCCATACCCCCACCCCCACCTCGCTCACAAGGGGACGGTAAGGCAATTTCCTCGACGTCTCCTGCCCCTCACACAGGGACATGCTTGGCAGGAACAACAAAAACAGAAAGCACTCTCGCTCTGAAAGAATCAGCTTTGTTGTAGCTCAGTGGGGGCATTAAACACAGAGTGTGCCCTGCCAGTATAAACCAAACACATGTCACATTAAAGAGGCTGCCAGAGCTCTTACGTATTCAGTCAGTCAGTCAGTCCACGATTTGCACCTCAACATCTTTATTTTCTCCTCCCTCTCTCGCTCTCTCTTTTATCTTCCCCCCCTCCCCCTCCCCTTCTCCCCATCTTCCCTCACTGCACATATCCCGTTCCCCAAGGACTGATGTGTAAAACCTCTTTGCAAATAAAACTCGATGTGTTTAAATACCTCACCCTTGACGATGGCACGCTATTATAATCGGAAGCTGTCCGTAAACTTTAGTGTCTGAAGAGCAGCAGTAAGTCACTGTGGTTAACTGGCACAGTGTCCCGCTTTGCCTGGTCACAGCGCACTCACTTAATAGTTGCCAGCTGTGCCCTTGCAAACTGTTGACCTCCGGGGCTATTTAAGGTAATTTGTTTGCGGGGCTGCATTTGTTTAAACTGCTTGCCTCTATTTTAATTTTCCTCTTCCTCTCTTCCTCTCCAGTCCCCCCCCCCCCCCCCCCCCCCCCCCCCCTCCCTTCTCGCCGCGCTATCTCCTTATTTTGGAATGCGAGGCGGGACACTATCTGTACCAACGTCACACGAAGACGAAAAAAAACAAAGCCGGGCTTTTAATGAGCAAGCTTCAAAGTGGCATTTCTCCGGAGCCTCGCATGTTTGGAACAGACTGTGTTGGAAGTTTGGAAATGATGCAGAGTGACTGCATTTCCGCAGTCTACCCCATTTAGTCTCAAAAAATGTGGAACGCATTAGTGGCAAAATACACTTATTACTTAGGCTTCACTTTAATGTTTGCAGATCCTTGGATTTATTATTTTATGACTCCGCAGTAAAAGCCTTTTTCAAGTCCCTAAAATTACCTCCTCTCTTGGGTGAGATTCCTACAGCTTGATTAAACCCAGTTCATCTGCATTGACATTAAACTCTTTTGAAGACGATTGGTTCAGACGTCAGGCAGCGGGAGGGTGGGGGGAATGGTGGTGGTGGGATAGTAGCGGGCAAACATCGAGGGCTGGGTGCCAGGCACGGGATTCGAGGAGGGAAAGGCTAATTTTAGCCATGCTGGCATGCGCGCTGGTTTACCCATCTTCTTCCCCCCTCCCAGCACTTTATTGTGGAGTGGCGCAGTAAGGGGCAGGTGGGAGGGGGATGGACAGGTGGCATGGGAATGCAAGGGCTATTCGCCTACATGTGGCGAGTGGCCAATGACATTTCTACTTCTGCTTTCATAGAATCGTAGAATTTACAGTGCAGAAGGTGGCCATTCGGCCCATCGAGTCTGCACCAGCTCTTGCAAAGAGCATCCCACTTAAGCCCACGCCTCCACCCTATCCCCGTAACCCCACCTAAACTAAAGGTAATTTAGTATGGCCAGTCCACCTAACCTGCACATCTTTGGACTTGTGGGGGGAAACCGGAGCACCCGGAGCAAACCCACGCAGACACGGGGGAGAACGTACGGGCTCCGCACAGACAGTGACCCACGCGGGGAATCGAACCTGGGACCCCGGAGCTGTGAAGCGACTGTGCTAACCACTGTGCTACCGTGCGTCGGCATCTCAGACTAACATCCGTATTCAACCAACATTTATAAATGAGTTGGTGGGTGCGCGCACCAGCCATGGCCCGCTGGTGCGGACATCAGGATAATGAAAAATGTATAACTGAAGGTGACCTAATAATGGGTCTTGCTAAAGGCTCTATTGAGGCCAATTAAATGGGGCTGGATTTTTCAGTTCGAGACCGGTTCACACAACTGGAGGCAGGGATGGGTGGTTGTGGGGTGGGTGGGTGGGGGGGGGGGGGGGGGGGGGGGAGAGAGTCAACACTCCAACCAAACCTAGACGGTCCCTTTTGCCAGCCTGAGTGCAGGCTAACCCGTAGAGAAGATCCCCATGCCCCACAGCAAGGAATGGCCTGACTGCTGAAAAGGTTGGCCGGAAGGTGCTTCCATCTTGAAGCATCTTCTCTATTGCTTACATTCCACCATTATACCCTGTTGCTTCTCACAAGCCAGTAGGCCTCTGATTGGCCCACCCGCCCATCCTTAATTAGACAGCAAACCTGTCTCTGTGCCAAATAAGCCTTCTACTCCGCCCCCATGGAAATCCCAGCGAGTGACTGTAACCCCCTCGGGGAGGGGGGACATTTTGTTTCTCGCCCTTGAACCAAAACCCAGCGCCCCGTCTCAAATGTGTCAAATTCCCCTCTCCACTCTTTTTTTAAAAAGACCGGAACTAGAATTGGTTGTATTACTGCCTCCGCCAGACTGGCAGAGAGGGGGGGATGTGTGTTAAATAATGAAGGATTGGGGAAGGTTAGTGCGGTGGCTCAGTGGTTACAGTGATCGCTGCTGCTTCATGCGCTGAGGTCCCAGGTTCGAATCCCGGCTCTGGGTCACTGTCCGTGTGGAATTTGCACATTCTCCCCGTGTCTGTGTGGGTTTCGCCCCACAACCCAAAGATGTGCAGGGTAGGTGGAGTGGCCACGCTAAATTGCCCCTTAATTGGAAAAAATTAATTGGCTACTCTAAAGCACCATTTAGGCTGAGACTCCACCAAGGAGCTGCTGTATCATTGCAGGTGGGGGCTTTCAGATGAGATGTTAGGAGCAGGCCCCATCTGCCAATATTAATCCCTCAATCAAAAAGCAGGCGATCTCATCAATTCTGTTTGTGGGATCTTCATAGAATGCGGCCCATCGAGTCTGCACTGGCCCTTACAAAGAGCCCATGTATCCACCCTGTCCCAGTAATCCCCACTTAACATTTTTTGGACACTAAGGGGCAATTTATCATGGCCAATCCATCTAACCCGCACATCTTTGGACTGTGGGAGGAAACTGGAGCACCCGGAGGAAACCCACGCAGACACGGGGAGAACGTGCAGATTCCGCATAGACAGTGATCCAAGCCGGGAATTGAACCTAGGACCCTGGAGCTGTGAAGCAACTGTGCTAACCACTATGCTATCGTGCTACCCTCTTGCTGTGTGAAATTGGCCGCTGCGTTTCCTTTCTTACCTTCAATGGAGCTCAGGAAGAGTAAGTAAGGTCACAACAGTTCCAGGTGACCATAGGCTTCTTTCCCCCTTTGAGGGGGGAGAGCTGACTGGTGGTGGTTTAACCCGAGGGTCACCACACCTCAGACGAGGGGCGAGGTTGAGAAGGCGGGGCCTTCATGAATAACCTCAGCTGGAACGGGAATTGAACCCACGCTGCTGGCCTCGCTCTGCATCACGCACCAGCAGTCTAGCCAACTGAGCTAAACCACCCCCACAGGAACGTGCCTCCCCTTTCGATCTGGCTTTCTGGACCTCATACTAAGTACAAAAATGCGCATCGTAACTGTTGCTCCTGTTTTCCACACAGCAGGTGCTGGTCACGTTCTGCTGTTGCCATTTCCACCTCCCCTAGAATCATCCTTTGTTTCTTGGCTTGTTCCATCAGCATCAACTTTTGCATTGCTCTATCAGCCCTTTTCTTATTCATCACCCTGCCTTATTCATAGAATTTACAGTGCAGAAGGAGGCCATTCAGCCCATAGAGTCTGCACCGGCTCTTGGAAAGGTCAACAACTCCACCCTATCCCCATAACCCAGTAATCCCACCCAACACTAAGGGCAATTTTGGACACTAAGGGCAATTTATCACGGCCAATCCACCTAACCTGCACATCTTTGGACTGTGGGAGGAAACCGGAGCAGCCGGAGGAAACCCACGCACACACGGGGAGGATGTGCAGATTCCGCACAGACAGTGACCCAAGCCGGAATCGAACCTGGGACCCTGGAGCTGTGAAGCGATTGTGCTATCCACAATGCTACCGTGCTGCCCTTCCAGCTACCTTATCACTGACCTTCCTCGTTTTACCCCCCGTCTCCTCCCCCACATTCAAACTGCATAATCTCACGCATTTTCCAATTCTGATGCAAGATCATTGACCTGAAACAGCGACTCTGTTCCTCCCTCAAATACTACCTGACCTGCTGAGTGTTTCCGGCAGCTTTTGCTTTTATTTCAGATATATTCTGCTGTTTTTCTGTGTTCTCGCTCTGCGTAGATGTCTACGTCGGTTTTTCTGTCTCGGTGACAAATTTTAGTTGGGGGCATGGGTAAAGCTGAGGAGTGAATCTGCACAATGGCATTTTACCACAGTACATGCTCCAGCGTGTTGCAAATGCCTTTGAAATCAACCAAACCATCAATTACAAGCTTACAGTAAAGTAAATATAAAACGTCAGTGGAAAAAGTAGCAGCATATGAATGAGAGATAATTGCTCCACTTGGGAGCATTTGTCCCACATAATAACATAATATTGGGCTTATTGTGACTTTTTATCCCTGCGTGCTATCAGTAAAACGGAACCATATTAAAGATACAGCGGAGATACACTCGGTGTGAAATTGGAGCTTACAGAAGGCTAATCTGAGATTCAGACTGTGTTGACTGGTCCCAACAGAGGTAGCAATAGCAGATACGGCAATTAATCTTAGTACCCCGGGCTAATCAGGCGATGAGCTCAGTTTATGCTCCCGGTTGTCATTGTGGCCATCCGGGATGGCCACTTGCAACCAGGAACAGGGAAGGTCGCAAAGCATAGCGGGAAAAATGGACAATGCGAGATTCAGGCCGGCTCAGAGCCTGAATGTATAGTTGCGAGTGAGGGATCCAGACGGTATCGAAACCCCAACCCATTAGCATTTGATGGACTGATTAGCATTTTGATGGCCCATCGCCGCAAGACAAAGGACTGATACTTGAGCGACCGGTACAGTCCCAGACATTTTGGCACCACTCCCTGTACTAGGGAAGCGTAAACAACAGGGTCAATGACCGCTTGGGACACGCCCAGACATCTAGGCACCCACCCAATTTATTGGTTCGAATAGAACAGAGTGACCAGGGATCACCCAATTAGTGGGGTCCAAACTGAAGGACCGCCCAAAAGAGCGCGGAAACCCCCAAGTATAAGAAGAGAGTCCGCCATGTGTTTTGGACCTGGCGATCTGGCAACGACCATCTCCAATCGCAGCAACACCAGAAGCAAGTTCAAGTTCAACGCCCGCTACCAGACGGATGAGCTCAGCTGAGCAGCAGTTACTTCTACAGACCCAATAGATACAGAATCGAACAGCGGCCAGTGTTCCTCTGACCTAAGCCGGGTGCCTGAAGTTAAGTACAGGTTGTTATAGTTGTTAGGTGTAGTTTAACTCGTAGTGTTTATGTTGCATGTATAAGTTAATCTTGTGTGTAAATATAGTACCATTGACCTTGAACTAACTAACTGGTGTTTGGCTCTTTGATCGATAGCCGGTTGAACCTTGTGGTGGTATCATTGATACCTGGCGACTCTGAGCATTAGAATATTGATATCCAAAGGAAGGAGCGCGACCTCACTGACTGCCATATTTACAGTAGGTAAAGAAGGCAACATCATCGAAGGTGGGATTTTTTATTCTGGAGACAAAGTCTGGTGGAGGGTGGGAAATTGGCATGATTCCTGCTGGGCAGCAGGGTGATCTGCTTTTCATCCTGTTAAGCAAGGAGCTCGGTAAATCTCATGATGGGGGGGGGGGGGGGGGGGGGGGGCGCAGTTACCTCATGGGGTCATAAGCCCTGGCACCATATTTAACTGAAATGAAATGAAAATCGCTTATTGTCACAAGTCGGCTTGAATGAAGTTACTGTGAAAAGCCCCTAGTCGCCACATTCCGCCGCCTGTTCGGGGAGGCTGGAACGGGAATTGAACCGTGCTGCTGGCCTGCCTTGGTCTGCTTTAAAAGCCAGCGATTTAGCCCAGTGTGCTAAACCAGCCCCACCTGGATCACGTGGGTCACCTGGTCACTCATTGTGGGCCAGGAGCTCTGCACTAATCCTCACGGTTCATAGTTCAGGCAGGAGAAGTCAGCGGATAATAATAATCGCTTATTGTCACAAGTAGGCTTCAATGAAGTTACTGTGAAAAGCCCCTAGTCGCCACATTCTGGCACCTGTCCGGGGAGGCCGGTACGGGAATTGAACCCGCGCTGCTGGCATTGTTCTGCATTACAAGCCAGCTGTGTAGCCCACTGTACTAAACCAGCCCCTGTGAGCAACCACACTCCAGGACATACAATCACAATCACACTTCCGGCATTGCCCTTTATTCCTCTGACAAATCCCCAGAAAGTCTTACAACAAGTGGGATAGCTGATGCGTTGGTTTTAATTTTCCCAAATTCCTTAGATTTGGGGAACGTCCCATTAGATTGGAAAATGGCGGGAAAAAAGGGAGGCAGTCAGAAAGCGGGAAACTACAGGCCAATTAGCTTAACACCTGCCATAGGGAAATGCTAAAAGGTATTATTAAAGATGTTACAGCAGGGCTCTGAGATGAATTCAAAGTAATCAGACAGATTCAACGCAATTTTGCGAAAGGGAAATCATGCTTAACCAATTTACAGGGGCTGGTTTAGCTCACTGGGCTAAATCGCTGGCTTTTAAAGCAGACCAAGCAAGCCAGCAGCACGGTTCGATTCCCGTAACAGCCTCCGCGGACAGGCGCCGGAATGTGGCGACTAGGGGCTTTTCACAGAAACTTCATTGAAGCCTACTCGTGACAATAAGTGATTTTCATTTTTCATTTTTTCATTTCATTTATTGGGGTTCTTTGAAGAAGTCACAGTGTGCTGTGGGTAAAGGGGAACTGGTGGATGTACTGTGCTTGGATTTCCAGAAGGCATTTGAAACATTCCACATCAAAGGTTATCACGCAAAATAAAAAGCTCATGGGGTAGGGGGTAACATATTGGCATGGCTGGAAGATTGGCTGGCTAACTGGGAGCAGAGAGTAGGCAGAAATGGGTTATTTTCTGGGGTGGCAAGGTGTAACGAGTGGTGTGCCACAGGGGTCAGTGCTAGGGCCTCAAGATTTTAAAATTCATCTCAATGACTTGGATTAAGGGACTGAAGGTACTGTTGCTAAATTGGCTGATGATACCTGCACAAGATAAAGCTATGCAGAGGACATAAGGAGGTTACGAAGGGATATAGATAGGTGGAGTGATTGGCAAAGATCAGCAAATGGAGTATAATTTGGAGAAATGTGAAATTGTCCATTTTGGCAAGAAGAATAAAAAAGAAGCTTATTATCCAAATGGTGAGAGGTTGCAGAGCTCTGAGATACAGAGGGATCTGGGTGGCCGAGTGCATGAAACACAAAAAGGTTAGTGCGCGGGTACAGATGATTGTATGTTATCATTTATTTCAAGGGGAATCGATGCAAAAAAATAGAGAGATTATGCTTCAGTTAAACAGGGAATTGGTTAGACCACATCTGGATTATTGGGCATAGTATTGGTCTCCTTATTTATGGAAGAATGTAAATGTGTCAGAAAGAGCTGAGAGGAGATTTACTAGACTAATCCCTGGAATGGGTGGGTTGCCGTGTGAAGATAGGTTGGGCAGGCTAGGTATCTAACTGGAGTTGAGAAGAGTAAGAGGCTACTTGATAGAAACATACAGCCATACCTTCAGCCCCTTAATCCAAGCCATTCAGATCTATTTTAAAATCTTGAGGCCCCAGTGCTGACCCCTGTGGCACCCCACTCGTTACACCTTGCCACCCAGAAAATGACCCATTTCTGTCTACTCTCTGCTTCCAGTTATCCAACCATGCCCTATTATGTATTTTCTTTTATTCCCTTTTCCTCCCATGTACTTAAACGGTCTGTTGAGCTCCTCACAGAAAAATACTTTTCACTGTACCTCGGTACACGTGACAATAAACAAATCCAATCCAACATTTAAGATCCTGAGGTGTATTGACAGGGTGGAAGCAGAGATGATGTTTCCTCTTGTGGGAGAATCTAAAGCGAGGGGCCACTGGGTGGGTCACTCATTTAAGTCAGAGATGAGGAGATTTCATGACCTAATTTGATGCTTTTTGACTTTTGGTCAAGAAACCATGGGTGGAATTCTCCGACACCCCGCCGGGTCGGAGAATCGGCGGGACGCCACACGAATCGTGCCACGCCACCCTGATGCCGGAATCGGAGCCGGCGTGGTCGGCGCGGAGCCGGTCAGGGTATCTGCTGACTCTCCAGCCCAGGCTGGCACGGTCCGGCGCGTCAAATCTCCGGGCCAGATGGGCCGAGCGGCCGTCAACAAAAAGCCGAGTCCCGCCGGCGCCGTTCTAGCCTGCTCTGGGCCGGCAGGACCTCGGCGTTGTAGGGCCCGGGGGCGGCCTGTGTTGGGGGAGGGGGGTCCGTCCTCGGGGGGGGGGGGGGGGGGGGGGTCGGCGGGCAGGCCTCTCTGCCCCCCGGCCTCCTTTCCTCCACGCTGGCTCCTGTAGCCCTGCGCCATTGGCATCGGGGCCGCTGCGGGGAAGAAGGCAACTGCGCATGCGCTAGTTGGCGCCGGCTGAACTGCACATGTGCGGACCCTGCGGTGCCGGGTTCAGGCCGGGATTCAGCAGCGGAGGCCGCCCCAGCGCCGTCCTAGCCTCCTGTGGGCCGCAAAATGGGGTCCCGGAATGGGTGCCGAAGCCAGAGTAAAACATTCCCGTTTTTACTCCGGTGTCGGCACTTAGCCGCCCGTCGGGAGAAAATTTTAGTCCATCTCCATTACGTTTATGATTTTAAAACGAGCAGCAAAAATGAAAAACATCTTAATTTGTTTTATGTTCTTCTGATCTTTCTTTCAGGTTTTTGCTTGTGTACTTGCCTGGAGATTAATGGGCGTGAAAAGCAAGTCACCGCAGCGCAACGTGGCCGATAAAAGCTGGGAGACCCCACTCGTGAGATCCTACGTGATCTTGTGAAATGTTGTGATGTAAATCCTGCCCACAGTGGGCGGGATCACTTTAAGCAAAGCTGTATATTAAAGGGAGGCAGTAAGCCTCACTCGAATGTGCAAAGTCCTGAGGAACCTGAGGCTTTGGGATTCACAGGAAGGAAAATGGCAGGGCTATAGTGATAGGGGACTCGATCGTAAGGGGAATAGACAGGCGGTTCTGTGGACGCAATTGAGGCTCCAGGATGGTATGTTGCCTCCCTGGTGCAAGGGTCAAGGATGTCTCGGAGCAGATGCAGGACATTCTGGGGGGGTGGGGAGGGTGAACAGCCAGCTGTCGTGGTGCACATAGGCACCAACGATATAGGTAAAAAATGGGATGAGGTCCTACAAGCTGAATTCAGGGAGTTAGGAGTTAAACTAAAAAGTAGGACCTCAAAGGTAGTAATCTCAGGATTGCTACCAGTGCCACGAGCTATTCAGAGTATGTCAGGATAGATAGGATGAATGCGTGGCTCGAGAGATGGTGCAAGAGGGAGGGATTCAAATTCCTGGGGCATTGGGACCGGTTCTGGGGGAGGTGTTCCAGTACAAACCGGACGGTCTGCACCTGGGCAGGACTGGAACCGATGTCCTATGGGGGGTGTTTGCTAGAGCTGTTGGGGAGGGTTTAAACTCAGGTGGCAGGGGGATGGGAACTGATGCAGGAAGTTGGACGGTAGTAAAACAGGGACAGAAGCAAAAGGAAGTAAGGGGGAAAGTGCAAGGCAGAGAAAACATAGTCAAAAATCAAAAAGGGCGACAGTACAAGGTACAGTGACTGAGGGGAGCTCAGTGAATAGGCCCAGTAATACTAAAAGGAATAAAACTGGAGATGTTAAGATTCAAAACAGAGGTAAAAAAACCAATATAAGTGTACTTTACCTGAATGCTCGTAGTATTCGGAATAAAGTAAATGAGTTGATGGCGCAAATCA
Source organism: Scyliorhinus canicula (assembly GCF_902713615.1). Classification (NCBI taxonomy): domain Eukaryota; kingdom Metazoa; phylum Chordata; class Chondrichthyes; order Carcharhiniformes; family Scyliorhinidae; genus Scyliorhinus; species Scyliorhinus canicula. Next base: position 8,492,059 of record NC_052157.1, on the reverse strand, counting down.
TCGTGAATGACTATGATTTAGTGGTCATTACTGAAACATGGTTAAAGGATGGTCACGACTGGGAGTTAAATATCCGAGGGTATCAAACTATTCGGAATGATAGAGTGGATGGTAAGGGAGGTGGTGTAGCTCTGTTATTTAAGGATGACATCCGGGCAATAGTAAGGGATGACATCGGTGCTATGGAGGATAAGGTTGAATCCATTTGGGTGGAAATCAGGAATAGTAAGGCAAAAAACTCACTGATAGGAGTAGTCTATTGGCCACCAAATAGTAACGTTATGGTGGGGCAGGCAATAAACAAAGAAATAACTGATGCATGTAGAAATGGTACAGCAGTTATCATGGGGAATTTTAATCTACATGTAGATGGTTTAACCAGGTTGGTCAAGGCAACCTTGAGGAGGAGTTTATAGAATGTATCCGTGATAGTTTCCTAGAACAGTATGTAATGGAACCTACAAGAGAACAAGCGGTCCTAGATCTTGTCCTGTGTAATGAGACAGGATTGATTCATGATCTCATAGTTAGGGATCCTCTCGGAAGGAGCGATCACAATATGGTGGAATTTAAAATACAAATGGAGGGTGAGAAGGTAAAATCAAATACTAGTGTTTTGTGTTTAAACAAAGGAGATTACAATGGGATGAGAGAAGAACTAGCTAAGGTAGACTGGGAGCAAAGACTTTATGGTGGAACAGTTGAGGAACAGTGGAGAACCTTCCAAGCGATTTTTCACAGTGCTCAGCAAAGGTTTATACCAACAAAAAGGAAGGACGGTAGAAAGGGGATATCTAAGGAAATAAGGGAGAGTATCAAATTGAAGGAAAAAGCATACAAAGTGGCAAAGATTGGTGGGAGACTAGAGGACTGGGAAATCTTTAGGGGGCAACAGAAAGCTACTAAAAAAGCTATAAAGAAGAGTAAGATAGAGTACGAGAGTAAACTTGCTCAGAATATAAAAACAGACAGTAAAGGTTTTTACAAATATATAAAACAAAAAAGAGTGGCTAAGGTAAATATTGGTCCTTTAGGGTATGTGAAGGGAATTTTAATAATGGGAGATGAGAAAATGGCTGAGGAACTGAACAGGTTTTTTGGGTCGGTCTTCACAGTGGAAGACACAAATAACATGGCAGTGACGGATAGAAATGAGGCTCTGACAGGTGAGGACCTTGAGAGGATTGTTATCACTAAGGAGATAGTGATGGGCAAGCTAATGGGGCTAAAGGTAGACAAGTCTCCTGGCCCTGATGGAATGCATCCCAGAGTGCTAAAAGAGATGGCTAGGGAAATTGCAGATGCACTAGTGATAATTTACCAAAATTCACTAGACTCTGGGGTGGTCCCGGTGGATCGGAAATTAGCAAACGTGACACCACTGTTTAAAAAAGGAGGTAGGCAGAGAGCAGGAAATTATAGGCCAGTGAGCTTAACTTCGGTAGTAGGGAAGATGCTGGAATCTATCATCAAGGAAGAAATAACGAGGCATCTGGGTAGAAATTGTCCCATTGGACTGACGCAGCATGGGTTCATAAAGGGCAGGTTGTGCCTAACTAATTTACTGGAATTTTTTGAGGACATAACCAGTGCAGTAGATAACGGGGAGCCAATGGATGTGGTATATCTGGATTTCCAGAAAGCCTTTGACAAGATGACACACAAAAGGTTGCTGCATAAGATAAAGATGCATGGCGTTAAGGGTAAAGTAGTAGCATGGATAGAGGATTGGTTAATTAATAGAAAGCAAAGAGTGGGGATTAATGGGTGTTTCTCTGGTTGGCAATCAGTAGCTAGTGGTGTCCCTCAGGGATCCGTGTTAGGCCCACAATTGTTCACAATTTACATAGATGATTTGGAGTTGGGGACCAAGGGCAATGTGTCCAAGTTTGCAGATGACACTAAGATGAATGGTAAAGCGAAAAGTGCAGAGGGTACTGGAAGTCTGCAGAGGGATTTGGATAGGTTAAGTGAATGGGCTAGGGTCTGGCAAATGGAATACAATGTTGACAAATGTGAGGTTATCCATTTTGGTAGGAATAACAGCAAACGGGATTATTATTTAAACAATAAAATATTAAAGCATGCTGCTGTGCAGAGAGACCTGGGTTTGCTAGTGCATGAGTCACAGAAAATTGGTTTACAGGTGCAACAGGTGATTAAGAAGGCAAATGGAATTTTGTCCTTCATTGCTAGAGGGATGGAGTTTAAGACTAGGGAGATTATGCTGCAATTGTATAAGGTGTTAGTGAGGCCACACCTGGAGTATTGTGTTCAGTTTTGGTCTCCTTACTTGAGAAAGGACGTACTGGCACTGGAGGGTGTGCAGAGGAGATTCACTAGGTTAATCCCAGAGCTGAAGGGGTTGGATTACGAGGAGAGGTTGAGTAGACTGGGACTGTACTCGTTGGAATTTAGAAGGATGAGGGGGGATCTTATAGAAACTTATAAAATTATGAAGGGAATAGATAGGATAGATGCGGGCAGGTTGTTTCCACTGGCGGGTGAAAGCAGAACTAGGGGGCATAGCCTCAAAATAAGGGGAAGTAGATTTAGGACTGAGTTTAGGAGGAACTTCTTCACCAAAAGGGTTGTGAATCTATGGAATTCCTTGCCCAGTGAAGCAGTTGAGGCTCCTTCATTAAATGTTTTTAAGGTAAAGATAGATAGTTTTTTGAAGAATAAAGGGATTAAGGGTTATGGTGTTCGGGCCGGAAAGTGGAGCTGAGTCCACAAAAGATTAGCCATGACCTCATTGTGTGGCGGATCAGGCTCGAGGGTCCAGATGGCCGACTCCTGCTCCTAGTTCTTATGTTCTTAACCCGTTTGCCTCAGAGACCTCGGGTGATCACCGTTCAGTACTGGGCTCCACAAACGGCCCCCTTGGGGGGTCTCCCAGGACATCGGAGGCCCACAGCTGCATGCCCTTTGGGCAGGGTGCTCACTGCCACTGCTGGTGCCACCCTGACACCCTGGCAATGCCACCTGTCTGCCAACCTGGCACTGCCAAGGTGCCCTGGTGGCAGTGCCAACTAGCATGGGAACTGCCAGATTGGCACTGCCAAGGTGCCCTGATGCGAGCATTGGGAAACATGCGGCTAAACGCGCTCGATATGGGACTTTGTTCCCATTTGGTTGAATTGAGCCCTAATTTTCAATTCCTCGTGACCCCAGGACTCCTGTAGGTTGATAACTCTCGATGGTGTGACCTATATTAGTAGCAGTGCCACCTGGTGTGTCATTAAATATGCATTGCCTATTGTGAGAACCAACATGCATGTTGGCACAGACAGTCTTGCCAAGTAACGGTTCCTTCCAGTTGACTGTGAATCAAAGGCGGACAGTTGGGAGACATTGGAAATATTTTATTTTCTCTCGTAAACCTGAAGGGACGAGTGTGATATAGCACACAGCAGAGGGTCCGGGACCACCCTCATCTGTGCTGGGTCAACTCGCGACAGCAGTGGAAAGCGGGCGCCTGGTTGGAATTGCCCTCGACATCACGGGAGCGGGGGGGGGGGGGGGTGAAATCCTGCCAGGTTTTTTTTTCCCCTGATAATAATCCTGGGATACTGCGGTGTGCGGAAGTCAAGGAGGGAATCCTATCTTGTGTGTTCGAATGAGTCTGTGCTGACAAGGGCACACGTGAAGTGTGCGCACTCACTCCGAGGATGGGCAGGGAAAGGCAACAGAAATAAATAGCACTCACACGGGATTCTGCAGGTTCTCTGTGGGCAAGGAAAAGCAAATAAATTCTATTTTATGTAACAAAAGCATTGTGAAGGTTAACACTGAGTGTTCCTATATATACATAGAATTAATTTATCTCCCTGAAGCATCAATATTTGTTTCAGTGGGTTGTGTATATTGATTACATAGTATTGCGTGCAGAGTGTGGCAAATAAAACTCAGACCAAACAACGGAATGAATAAAAATTCCTTCTGAATACAAGCGCAGAGACCAGGGATTTAATGCCTCATCGACCACACTCTCTTACAATATTTATGGCTCCTTGTTTCTTTGCCTTAGCTGACTTTTCAATTAGTCAAATGTTGAGGTTTGGGATTAAGGTTCCAATTCCCTCCCCACCTCGCCCCACCTTTACTCCCACCCCTTTTCAGTTACCTCTCAAGCCCAGTCCTTCAAGCAGCTGAATATTCTTGTTCTCTTTACCTTGTTAAGATACTGGACAAGACCCCAAACAATTTTTTGATGTGTAAAACTATGAGGATATTGCACCCGAGGTGTTAAAATTACGGAATTAAAAAATTGCGTTGCAATTATCAGTTAAACAGCTCTTGAGCAAAAGAAAAAATTTAAACTTACTGTCTGCCACTAACTCCACTTAAGCAACCCAATGCAGTTCAAATGCCACTTGTAAACAAAGAACAAAAAACAAAGAATAGTACAGCACAGGAACAGGCCCTTCGGCCCTCCAATTCTGTACCGATCACGATGCTCTAACTTTTTTTTTAAACTTCTGCCCTCACTCGGTCCGTATCCCTCTATTTCCTCCCTATTCATGGACCCATCCAGATGCCTCTTAAATATTGCTAATGTGCCTGGTTCTACCTCATCCTCTGGCAGCGCGTTCCAGGCACACACCACTCTCTGTGTGAAAAACTTACCCCACACATCTCCCTTAAACTTTCCCCTCTCACCTTGAACCTGTGCACCCTTGTTATTTACACTTCCACCCTTGGGAAAAGCCTCTGATGTCCACCCTGTCTATGCCTCTCATAATTCTGTAGGCCTCTATCAGGTCTCCCCTCAGCCTCCGTCTTTCCAGTGAAAACAGTCCTAGTTTATTCAACCTCTCCTCATAGCCAACACCCTCGGGACCAGGCAACATCCTGGTGAACCTCTCCAAAGCTTCCACATCCTTCTGATAACATGGTGACCAGAACTGCACGCAGTACTCCAAAAGCGGCCTAACTAAGGTTTTATGTAGCTGCAACCTGATTTCCTTTATAAGTCACTTATATGTTAACAAACCTATTACTTGCTTAGTTGTGTAGACCTTTGAAGAGAGAGTGAACCTTTCAGGAGTAGATCCTGTACACTTCTGTTTAACGTAGCAGCATTTGGCAAAACTGCTATTCAGCTTAAAATCCGCATGCCTTGTCAAACTCAAATTCTATGGCAAAACTGCAAAACTACAGACGTGCCTGGCTCCTCCCATTAATTACATCATCTGTATCCCACGAAGACTTCACATGACTAGTTTAGCTAGGACCCCTCATGAATTATCTACTCTCCAGGGAATCTCCAGCAATCATAACAATATCTGATCAGCCCTTTATCTGTAATCAAGTAAGTGGTTGGAATGAGTCATAACCTCACCTTTTACATCTTCTTCATTACAGCCTTAGCAGACACACAGTCTGACTACCTTAACCTAGGTTCTTTAATAATATTAATGCAACAAATATATACCTTAACCAATGCTTTAAACATTTTCTTTTAACATTTTTCAAAAATGTTTCCAATTAAGGGGTAATTTAGCGTGGCCAATCCTCCAGCCTGCACATCTTGGGGTTGTGGGAGTGAGACCCACGCAGACTCGGGGAGAATGTGCAAATGCCACACGGACAGTGACCCAGGGCCGGGATCGAATCCGGGTCCTCTAGCCATGAGGCAGCAGTGCTAACCACTGCGCCACCGCGCCACCATGCCAAGCTTTTAATAACATTACTGCCACAAATATAAAATATACTACATAATTCTTTCTATATTCATCACAACCTGGACATCAAATTCACAGCCTCATTTACAATGCTCACACATCTGAGGTCACAACAACAGGAGTGTCACCCTCGGGGCTAAATTGGGGTTGCCCACTCCGGTTGACTGCATTCCTGGAAGTTCCATCACATTATTTGCAGCCTCCAATATCCCCGCACTGCCGCCCGTCGTGTCAATCATCCAGATGCTTTGCCTCCCCCTCAACAATCAGAAAACAAATACATTCAGCGGGATTCTCCAACCCCCCGGCCGGGTCGGAGAATCCCCGGGGGGAGAGCGAATCCAGCCCTGACGCCGGCTGCCGTATTGTCCGCCGCCGTTTTTCGGGCGGGGGCGGGGTTTATGCCACACTGGTCAGGGGCCGTTGGCAGCGGCCACCCCGGCGATTCTCCGGACCCCGATGGGCCGAGCGGCCATCCGCTTTTGGCCAGTCCTGCCGGCGTGAATCTGGGGCGGTCCTCGGGGGGTGGGGGTGGGGGGATCTGACCCGGGTGGGGGGGGGGGGGGGGGCACCGATCTGCGGGCGGACCTTTGCCGTGGGGGCACTCCTTCCTTCCGCGGCAGCCCCTGTCGGGCTCCGCTATGGCCGTCGCGGAGAAGAGAAAACCCTTGCGCATGCGGCAAAACACGCCGACAGTTCCGCGCATGCGCGAACTCGTGCCGTCCCTTTGTCGCCGGTTGAAGCGGCGCCAACCCCTCCGACGTCCACCTAGCCACCGAGAAAGTGGAGGTAAGTGGAGAATTTCTCACCTTGGGGGCCAGTTGACGCCGGAGCCGTTGCCGTTGGTTTTCCCACCGGGAGAATCCCGGCCTTTATTTCCCAATTTCTTTACTGTTACTCAAGCAGCATTTGTGTCCCCAAGCTCCAATGTCTTTTATAACTAATAAACAGGTGAATATTTTTTAAAAACACATTATTTTAAAAGCCTCAATGATTTCTCTCTAAACTTTCTCTCAGTCAGACTCCTGAAAATGAAACTTCAATTCATGAAGGCTCCAGGCGCACCACAAAGGTAACTCTAGACTAAATGCACTGTTCTCTCTGGTTGATATGTAAGACCAAAGTAAAACAGTTTGGATGTTCGGTTGCAAAGTGCGGATTGATAAATGTCTCTTTCTGTTGATTTTTGTTCTGGCTGGAGACTAGGCGAGGCCCAGAGCCAAATAACGTAGCCAAGTCGGACAAGGAGTTGTTTCTGGATTTGTGTGTCAGAGAAACCGGCCAATAACCTCGGTTTGTGTGGTCCACGATGAGGGACCCAGGATACCCAACAAGGTCAGGAGAGTTGAGGACATCAGTGAGCCATGGGTCAGCCATCTTGGCTGGGGCTGTGATTGCTTTGTCACAATATTCGTCCTTCCTTTCCGTGTGAACGATTGTTTAACAGGATGCGGTAGTTGAACCTGCTGACCAAAATAATGATTGTTTTTGTAACAGGCATTCAAGAAACAATACTCCACTGCGAAAACTTCCAAAACTCTTGGCGCAAAGTTCGCTTTCCAAAGGTTATTTTTCTTCTTTTGTTTCATATCTTTCGCCTATTGTCTCCCGTTTTCCAAAGAGAAAAGATTTGCATTTATAGAGCAGCTTTGGCAACCTCGAGGCATCCCCATGCACTTTACAGCCATTTAAATATTTTTCAAGTTCCGCTGCTGTAACATAGGATGTGTGACAGACAATTTGTGCACAGCAGGCCCCCACAAACAGCAATATGAGAATGACCAGCCAATATGACAACCTGTTTTTTTCAATGATGGTGGTTGAGGGATAAATCTTGGCCCCAGGGCATATTTCTTCAAAACTGTTCCGTGGGATCACTTGTCCAGCCGAGAGCGAGGGTAGAGTCTCAAAGTAATACCTTATCTGAAAGATTTCATCAACAATAGTGCAGCAAACCTTCAGTCCTCCACTCGAGCGCCAATTTCGGGACTCGAACCACATTAATGCTAAATCTGTAAATTGAGTTGGTTAAAAAATCAAACCAACTATGAAACCCAATTTGCCGTTTGGGAACTGCGAATGTACTGAGACACACAGGGTGGATTTCTCCAATCGCCGACGGCAAAATCGCGTTCGGCGATCGGCTGGAGAGTCCCTGTTTTCAGCGGAATCGGGGGCGCCGCCATTTTTGCGATGCTCCGCCCCCTCATAATGGCGTACTCCACGAGTACACCGCACACCGTATGGGCGGCCTCAGGACATCACCTGGGGTCCTCCCCCGATGCTCCACCCCCGAAGGGCCGAGTCCCCGACGGCGTGGGACACGTGTGCTCCGTTCGGGAAACCCACGTGGCGGCTGTAGACTGAGTCAAGCGCCGCCACAGTTGGGGGGAGCCATTCTATCACCTGCATTGGTGATAGGTTTGGCAACATCTTGGTTTTCATCCTTGTTTACAAGTCCCCCTGTGTCTTCAACCATCTCTATAATCTCTGTCATCTCCTGCAGCCCTGCTACGACTCGATTCCAATTCTGTTCCTCCAATTCTGGCCTCTTGAGCTCGCTGATATTAAGCACTCTGTTAATTCAGCTGCCTGGGTCCAACACTCTCGCATTCCATCCCTAAACCTTCTCTACTTTTCCTCCTTTAAGACACTTCTCAACATATACCTGGCAGCACGGTAGCATAGTGGTGAGCACAGTTTCTTCACAGCTCCAGGGTCCCAGGTTCGATTCCCGGCTTGGGTACTGTCTGTGTGGAGTCTGCACGTTCTCCCTGCGTGTGTGTGGGTTTCCTCCGAGTGCTCCGGTTTCCTCCCACAGTCCACAGATGTGCAGGGTTAGGTGGATTGCCCTTAGTGTCCAAAACAGTTAGGTGGAGTTACGGGGGTAAAGGGGATGGGGTGGAGGTGTGGGGCTTAAGTGGGATGCTCTTTCCAAGGGCCGGTGCAGACTCGATGGGCTGAATGGCCTCCTTCTGCACTGTAAATTCTATGATTCAATGATACCTCTTTGATCAAGCATTTTGACATCTCCCCTAACAACTCCTTATGAGCCTCGGTGTCAATTATTGTTTGATAGGGCAGTACGGTGGCACAGTGGTTAGGACTGCTGCCTCACGTCGCCGAGGTCCCAGGTTCAATCCCAGCTCTGGGTCACTGTCCGTGTGGAGTTTGCTCATTCTCCCAGTGTTTGTGTGGGTTTCGCCCCCACAACCCAAACAAGATATGCAGATTAGCCACGCTAAATTGCCTTCTATTAGAGAAACATGAATTGGGTACTCTAAAAAATTTTTTTGAAAGTATTGTTTGATGATCTTTCCTGTGAAGTACCTTGCCATATTTTAATACTTTGTATGTACGCAAGTTATTGTTGCAGCTATTTTTGCAAAGATTGTAATTCGAACAATTTGTAAGGGTATGCGCGACACCATCTTAACAACCAGAAGCTCCAATCGTGATGCTTCCACTCTCTGTAACCCGGCATCTCCTTATAAATTAGATAATAGTTGGATTATTAAACATTATATTTGGATGGGTTTGGCTTTTGTTGTATGGTATCACCTTGACTTTTCTCATATTAAGGATTATTTCCATGCTATACCTTAATTACTTAGCCAAATGTGCATACAGTCTCATTTATGGGTGGTACGGTAGCACAGTGGTTAGCACTGTTGGTTCACAGCGCCAGGGTCCCAGGTGAGATTCCCACTTGGGTCACTGTTTGTGCGGAGTCTGCACATTCTCCCTGTGTCTGTGTGGGTTTCCTCCGGTTACCTCCCGCAAGTCCCAAAAGACATGCTTGTTAGGGCAAATTGGACATTCTGAATTCTCCCTGTGTACCCGAACAGGTGCCGGAGTGTGGCGACTAGGGGCTGTTCACAGTAACTTAATTCAGTGTTAATGTAAGCCTACTTGTGACACTAATAAAGATTATCATCTTAGACAAATCAATTTCAAGTAAGTTCAGCCATTCAATGGAGATATGGGGGATTTGCAACCTAACTCAATGGTCAGAATGTTATGACCATCGTTCCCCCCACCCCGTCCCCACTTAATCCCAGGCAGATTGCTGCAGTACTGTTTCTGGCCACTGCAGCGCTGTGTCTTGCCAGGGTGAGGAGCTGTCGACAATTTGATCGGCTGACAGCTCTCACCAACGGGCCTTCCGTCCCAGGGCACAGGGAAGGCCTGTCCACTGCTACTCAATGCTCAAGTGAGGAGGTTTGAGGGTCCATGGCTGCGCATTAGGTGTAGACTCTTGGGATGGCAAGCACCAAACGTTCGCCAGCCTTAAATTTCTACCCTATATGATGCACTATCAATTACGACGAGACGAGAGTAGAGAGTAATCGAGGCTTTATTAAGCAGAGATGTGTGGCCTCCTGTAGCTGCTGCCGAAATGGCTGCAGCTCGGTGAACACACACATTTATACTCCGCCTACTGGGCGGAGCCAACAAACAGGAATCTACCCCCGAACCTGTAGTACAGGAGCCTTACCGTAATACACCTCATATGTAATACATATACAACAGTGGTGACTACCACACTATATATCTGCCTTTTCCCAATATCCCTTAATATTATGGTTAAGGGAAATCTATCAATATCAGATCCAAAATTTTTAATTGACTCGGCATCAATTGCTGTTTCCAGGAGGGAGTGCTGAACCTCCATCATCCTTTGTCTGTGAAAGTGTCCCTTAACTTCTGAAAAGCTGCAGACTCATTTAGGCCATGAACCCTGATTCTAGATTCCTCAACCAGTAAAAGTAGTTTCGCTCTATCTACTTTATCTTTTCTCCGTAATACCACAAAATCTTTGATTTAATCACTTTCTAACCTTCTAAATTCCTGGAATACGTCTCTTGATTTATCTGGTCTCTGCTGGATTGCCTTGTTTGCTCTTGTACAGTTGACCTGGTGGCCCAACGCTTGGCCTGGTTGAGGGGTCACTCTGACATTTGATGAAGGCACTGCCACCTGTCCCCATCTCTTCCACCTCTGCCTCCTTTTATTGTCCGTGGCTGCGAACTGGCCACCCTCTGTCGACTGGGAGACAACTTTAATGCCACAGCCCACTCAAGTCGGCAAACGTTGGCAAACAGAAACTGGTTTTGATTCTGATTGCTTTGGAACAGTGAATCGGGTTATCTTTGAATCGGCTTTATCTGCACGTCAAGCTTAGCGCCGTGCCAACAAATAGCTTTCGTCTGACATGTACTCGTGCACTTTATGAGCCAGCAGCGTGTTAAATGCCAGGTAGTCGGGGACTGAAGGAGATTGGCATTCTTCGAACTTTGTGAAGAGTCAGGATTGTCAACATTGGCGAATTCCCAGGTGTAAGATCTTCAGTCAGTGTGCCTGAGGCCTCACTTCATGCTAAAACATTTGTAAGCCGTGCCAACTTGCCAGTAACATGCTCTCCGTCTCTCTCTCTCTCTTTCTCTCTCTCATTCCCGTCCCTTTCTTTACCCCTTTCCTCACCACTCATGTCCCTTTTCTCTATATCTAACCTCCCAGACTGTAAGATTTACAAATATATTCCTCATATATTCGTCCGGATGCTCAGGTTTCCTCCCACAAGTTCCGAAAGACGTGCTTGTTAGGTGAATTGGACATTCTGAATTCTCCCTCTGTGTATCCGAACAGGCGCCAGAGTGTGGCGATTAGGGGCTTTTCACAGTAACTTTATTGCACTGTTAATGTCAGCCTACTTGTGAAAATAATAAAAATTATTATTATTTGATCTTTTGCCTTAATAGGGAGTGAGAGGAAAGAAAATGTGACCATGGAGGACAGACTGCTCCAACATTCATAGCAATGGTGAAAGCCTTCATTAAATCTCTAAGGCCCTGATGATTTATGGGTGGGAGGTTTTCCTGATACTGAAGATTTTGCCGGCTGCACAATACTCGCTTCAATTCTTCATCAAGAGAAAAGCACCAAGTAAGGGGATGGATCCAGGAGCCAGAAGCCGAGTGGGTGCGTGCGGATGAGGCCTCCTGCATGGGGATCTCCCTCCGGGCCCTCGCCACGGCAGCACTCCCATCCCCACCCAAAAAACACTCCAGCAGCCCAGTGGTGACAGCCACCCTCCAATCCTGGAACCAACTGCGGCAGCAATTTGGCCTGACCAAAATGTCGGACAAGGCTCCCATCTGCAACAACCATAGGTTCAAACCAGCACTGACCGACGCCACCTTCAAAAGGTGGAGGCAGGACGGGGGGACACTGACAGTCAGGGACCTATACACGGACGACAGGATCGCAACACTGGACGAACTGACAGAGAAATTTCGGCTACGGTACCTGCAGCTCAAAAACTTCCTACGAAAGGAGACAAGGACGTACCCACAACCGCCACGACAGACACTACTGGAAGACCTATTGGACGCAAGTATCCTAGAGAAAGGGAACTGTAGCGACATGTATGACCGACTGGTAGAAAGGGACGACACCATACTGGACGCAACAAGAAGGAAATGGGAGGACGACCTGGGGATGGAGATAGGGTGGGGACTCTGGAGCGAAGCACTGCATAGGGTCAACTCCACCTCCACGTGCGCAAGGCTCAGCCTGACGCAACTAAAAGTGGTACATAGAGCCCACTTAACAAGAAACCGTATGAGTAGGTTCTTCCCGGAGGTGGAGGACAGATGTGAACGGTCCAAAGAGGCCCGACCAACCACATGTTCTGGTCTTGCCCCAGACTTGTGGAGTACTGGACAGCCTTCTTCGAGGCTATGTCCAAAGTGGTGGGGGTGAGGGTGGAGCCATGCCCGATAGTGGCGGTCTTCGGGGTTTCAGACCAGCCAGATCTATTCCTGGGGAGGAGGGCGGACGCCCTTGCCTTTGCCTCCCTGATCGCCCGCCGTAGAATCCTGTTTGGCTGGCGGTCAGCAGCACCGCCCAGAGCTGCAGACTGGCTGTCCGACCTCTCGGAATCTCTCCAAATGGAGAAAATCAAATTCGCCATCCGAGGGTCGGACGACGGCTTCCACAGAACGTGGGAGCCATCCATGCAACTGTTCCGGGACCTGTTTGTGGCCAACGTACAAGAGGAAGAATAGTCGGGTGGCCAAGAATCAGGGGGAAAATGGACGGGAATCGGGGGAAGGTAACGGGTTCGTTACGGGGGTTTGATGGCTAGCTAAGGCCCAAAACCAAACTGTAAATAAATGCCAATAAACATGTGCCTCGGCCATATTGGGGAATGTAAAATATGTATGCCGGCTAAAGGGGGCGGCCACAGTTGTTATTATGAAGATGCTTACCTGTAAATATACATGTTAATTTTTGTGTGTTCTTCTGTTTTTTCTCTCTCTCTAACAATTTGTAATTTGTTCAATATAAAACATGAAAACTGAATAAAAAACATTTATTAAAAAAAGAGAAAAGCACCATAAATGCCGGTAACGTCTTCACACTTTTCCATCATTAAGACAGCCTATTTCCATCTCTGTAGGTCCGACTCTGTCCCAATCTGTTGCTGAAACTCATTCATGCCTTGTTACCTTTCGACTTGACTGCTTTAACACACTCCACGGACTCCCTCCGTAAGCTGGAGGTCAATGCAAAACTCTGCTGCCCTTGTCCTAACTTGCACCAAGTCCCATTCACTCATCAGCCCTGTGCTGGCTGGCACGCATCTGTACACTTCAATTTTAAAACCCTCACCCTTGATTATAAATCTCTCCACACCCTGGGCCTTTTCTATCACTGTCATCCCCTCTCACCCTGCAACCCTCTGAGATATGTGTGCCCCTCCAGTTCTGCCATCTTCAGCTACCCCTGGTTTCCATCGCTCCACCATTGGCGGCCGTGCCTTCAGCTACCTGGATCCTAAGCTCTGGAATTCACTCCCTAAAATGCTCCATCTCACTACCTCTCTCTCCTCCTTTAAGGCACTCACAGCACAGTGGTTAGCACTGTTGCTTCACAGCTCCAGAGTCCCAGGTTTGATTCCCGGCTTGGGTCACTGTCTGTGCGGAGTCTGCACGCCCCCCCCCCCCCCCCCCCCCCCCGTGCCTCCGTGGGTATCCTCCGGGCGCTCCGGTTTCCTCCCACAATCCAAAAATGTGGGGCGGAATTCTCCGCAGGGGGCCGAATTCGTGAAGGCCGTCGTGAACTCGGCCGAGGTTCGCGACGGCCTCGGAGCCCGCTCCCCGCACCTAATTCACCCCCACCCGGGGGGCTAGGAGCGGGCCTCCGTCTTTCTCAGCAGCGATCTCGTCACGCCGAGAATGTGAAGTCATCCGCGCATGCGCGGGTTGCCGGATCCAACCCGCGCATGCGCGGATGACTTCATCGCGCAGACGGCACGAACCCGTGCATGCGCGGTGGCCGTCTTTCTCCTCAGCCGCCCGGCAAGATGTGGCGGCTTGATCTTGCCGGGCGGCGGAGGGGAAAGAGTGCGTCCGTTTTGGACGCTGGCCCGACGATCGTTGGGCACCGATCGTGGGCCTGTCCCCTCCCGAGCACAATCGTGGTGCTCCCGTGCCAATCGGGCCCCTAGATGCCCCGAATGGGCACCTGCCGCCCGTTTCACGAATGCAGCGACCAGGTGTGGTTGCTGCCGTGGTGAAACGGGCATGAAGGGCCGGCCGCTCAGCCCATCGGACTCGGAGAATCGCCATTCGCCGTGAAAAACGGCGAGCGGCGATTTTTCCGTGCCGGCTGGGGGGGAATCGCTGGGGGAGCCAGGGGGTCGTAAAAAATGTCGGGAGGCCCTCCCACGATTCTCCCATGCCACGTGGGGAGCAGAGAATTCCGCCCGTGCAGTTTAGGTGGATTAGCCATGACAAATTGCCCTTAATTTCCAAAAAGGTTAGGTTGGGATACGGGGATAGGGTGGAGGTGTGGACTTAAGTGGAGTGCTCTATCAAAGGGTCGGTGCAGGCTCGATGGGCCGAATGCCCTCCATCTGCACTGTAAATTCTATGATTAAATCTGACCTTTTTGACAAAGTTTGAGTTGTCCTCCGAATACAGCCCCAAATTGAATTTGATCATGTGTAACGCCTGGGGTGTTTTACTGCTAATAAGTGCTATATAAATGCAAGTTCTTGTTGCATGTTATTAGAAATGGGAGTTGATTTTGTTTACACGGGCCTGTTGGAATGTTCCAGGTTAAAGTAGAGCATTCAGAATTATTGTTCCAGACATTGGGAAGCATGACGTCATTGAGGTTTCCTGTGAACTTTGCAGGTGCCTCAAGACTGGAGGATTGTTTACTGAACGGATTTAACATCGACACAAAAAGCTCGGTTCGCCTTTAAGGAACGAGGTTGGTTAGGGCCACAATGTGAGTTGACTCTGTAAGACAGGTATGTGCTTGCTCCTCAAGCACACATTCCATCTCACTGCAGATCTCAATGGAGAAGAAGTTGAAAAACCTCTTAAGGCAGACAGCGCTTGTTCAGAACCTGGCCCTCCCAACCAACAAAGGTCAACATGGTCATGTCTCACTGTCAGTTAATACTGCCTGTTTTTCTAAGAGGTAATTAGTGGCGAGGTGCCCGCTTTTACAGAGCCTAGAAAAGGACAAGATTTAACCGAGAATGAAGTTTGGGATGTCACACAAAATTGTTAGCCTTTTGAATCCTCTGTGCACAAAGTATTTGGTGCAAAGAAGGCAGAAAATACTGATGTAAATAGATTCGGTGTATTCTAGTTTCTATTCAAATATTTCCGCCAATCCTTCCGTGATGGAATTTGGGGCAATTATCAACTTGTTACCTGGGTTTAAAGCTGTAAGTTTGGATTACTGCACCTTATAGAAACCACCCCATTAGAGAGCCCCCCCCTCATAAATATCGTCCCATAATAAAAAACACCCCTTATAGAAACCACTCTTTATAGAAATGTCCAGTTATAGAAACCCACTTATAGAAACTGCACCTTACAGAAATCCCCATTATAGAACTCAATCTTTATAGAAACCCCACCTTATAGAAATCCCCATTAAGAAATCACCATTATAGAATCAACCCTTATAGAAACCCCACCTTATAGAAATCCCCATTATAGAAATCACACCTTATAGAAACCCCACCTTATAGAAATCCCCATTATAGAAATCACACCTTATAGAAACCCCACCTTATAGAAATCCCCATTATAGAAATCACCATTATAGAATCAACCCTTATAGAAACCCCACCTTATTAAAATCCCCATTATAGAAATCACACCTTTTAGAAACCCCCATTATAGAAATCACACCTTATAGAAACCCCACCTTATCGAAATCCCCGTTATAGAAATCACACCTTATAGAAATCCCCATTATAGAAATCACACCTTACAGAAACCCCACCTTATAGAAATCCCCACTATAGAAAACACACCTTTTAGAAACCCCCATTATAGAAATCACACCTTACAGAAACTCCACCTTATAGAAATCCCCATTATAGAATCAACCCTGAAAATGAAAATCACTTATTGTCACGAGTTGGCTTCAAATGAAGTTAATGTGAAAAGCCCCTAGTGGCCACATTCCGGCACCTGCTCGGGGAGGCTGGTACGGGAATTGAACCGTGCTGCTGGCCTGCCTTGGTCTGCTTTCAAAGCCAGCGATTTAGCCCAGTGAGCTAAACCAGCCCCTTCAACCCTTATAGAAACCCCACCTTATAGAAACCCCACCTTATAGAAACCCCATTATAGAATCAACCCTTATAGAAACCCCACCTTATAGAAATCTCCATTATAGAAATCACCCAGGAAACCTGTGGCTGGGGCTTGGCATCGGCGGCACTGCAAGATCCCACCGGCATGAACATTCGGAACATTCTGGCTGACATATCTTGACTTTCGAAGGTTGCTGATGAACACGGCTCATAGTCTCACCGATACCTTCAACCAGCAAATAATTGCAGAATCCTTAATCATCTCAGTTCTAGTGGAAGAGTTCCCTAGGGGAGTGTTCTCGCCCCAATCATGTTCAGCTTTTTCATTCACGACCGTCATAAGGTCAGAAGGAGGCGGTGGGTGCCCGGGCGGTGGATGCCCGGGCGGTGGGTGCCCGGGCAGTGGGGGGGGGGGGGGGGGGGGTTAATGTTTGCGGATGATTGCATAATGCTCAGCACCATTCTTGGCTCCTCAAATACTGAAGCCGACCATGCCCAAATGCCGCAAGGCCCAGACAATATCCAGTCTTGAGCTGACAAATGGCAAGTAACCTTCGTGCTGCACAAGTGGCAGGCAGTGACCATCTCCTACAAGGGAGGATCTAACCATCGGCCATTGACATTCAATGGCATTACCATCACTAAATCCCTCTCTATCGACATCTTGGGGGTTGCCATTGACCAGAAACCGAACTGGACTAGACACATTAATACTGTGGCTAGAAGAGCAGACCAGAAGTTGGGACGTGTAGAATAACTCACCTCCTGACTCCCCAAAGCCTGTCCACCATCTACAAGGCACAAGTCAGGAGTGTGATGGAACACTCTCCACTTGCCTGGATGAGTGCAGCTCCAACAACACTCAAGAAGCTCAACACCATCCAGGACAAAGCAGCCCTTGGGGGCTTGCTTGGCGAGGCAAACGGACCTTGATTGGCACCCCCGCCACGATATTCAGCATTCACTTCCTCCACCACCGACGGACAATGGGAGCAATTTACAAGATTCACTGCAGGAACTCACCACGCCGCCTTCGATTGCAACTTCCAAACCTAAGACCTCTATCGCCTCGAAGGACAAGGGCAGCAGATGCATGGAAACAGCATCACCTGCACGTTCCCCTCCAGCTACACAGCATCCTGACTTGGAAATATATCGCCATTCTTTCACTGTCGCTGGGTCAAATGTCTGGAACTCCCTCCCTAACAGCACTGTGGGTGTACCTACGTGACATGGGCAGCACGGTAGCATTGTGGATAGCACAATCGCTTCACAGCTCCAGGGTCCCAGGTTCGATTTCGGCTTGGGTCACTGTCTGTGTGGAGTCTGCACATCCTCCCCGTGTGTGCGTGGGTTTCCTCCGGGTGCTCCGGTTTCCTCCCACAATCCAAAGATGTGCACGTTAGGTGGATTGGCCATGATAAATTGCCCTTAGTGTTGGGTGGGGTTACTGGGTTATGGGGATAGGGTGGAGGTGTTAACCTTGGGTAGGGTGCTCTTTCCAGGAGCCGGTGCAGACTCGATGGGCCGAATGGCCTCCTTCTGCACTGTAAATTCTATGTCTATGGGCTGCAGCGAGTTAAAGACGGAAGCTCACCACCACCTTCTCAAGGGCAATAAATGCTGGTTAGCCAGCGACACCCATGTCTCATGAAGGAATGGCTCATAAAACTGTCATGCACTGCTCGTGTGTTAGAAAACCATACAGACTGAAGGTCTATGCTAGACTAGCTGACCCTAGATATTGCAGTGGTTGAGAGTTACTGCTGCTTACCTTTATCCAGGATGGAAAGTACATGAATATTCGGAGAGGGAAGGATTGACTGTGGCTGTGATGCCCCTCATTGTCGAACAGTTCACATCCTGATGGTAAAATGGGATGAAGACAATGGCCTGATGTAGGCCCTAAACCAGACTAACTGGAAGATTCTGGCGTGGAATTCCCCTCATGCTGAAGGCAGCAGGAAGACCACAACGGGACCCTTCAGCCCATCTTATCCCACCCGTTCAAAATGCTGTCCTCCCATTCCAACATTGCGCATGTTCATCCTGGCCAGTCTCCTGGCAGATAAATACCCACCGTCCAATATTATGAAAAAAAAAATTGAGAGGGGGAACGTGCAGCGAGACCTGGGTGTCTTTGTACACCAGTCACTGAAGGTGAGCAGGCAGGTGCAGCAGGCAGTGAAGGAGGCAAATGGTACGTTGGCCTTCATAGCGAGCGGATTTGAGTACAGGAGCAGGGATGTCCTGCTGCAATTATACAGGGCCTTGGTGAGGCCACACCTGGAATATTGTGTGCAGTTTTGGTCTCCATATCTGAGGAAGGATGTTCCAGCTGTAGAGGGAGCAGCAGCGGAGGTTTACCAGACTGATTTCTGGGATGGCGGGATGGAGGTAAGGGGAGAGATTGACTAGGTTAGGATTGTATTTGCTGGAGTCCAGAAGAATCAGGGGGGGTATCTCATAGAGACTTATAAAATTCGAACAGGACTGGACAGGGTAGATGCAGGAAGGATGTTCCCGATGGTGGGTCTGTCCAGAACCAGGGGTCACAGTCTGAGGATACGGGGTAGACTATGTAGGACAGAGATGAGGAGAAATTTCTTCACCCAGAGAGTGGTCAGCCTGTGGAATTTGTTGTCACGGAAAGTAGCGAAGGCCAAAATGTTGCATGTTTTCAAGAAACAGCAGTTAGGGTGAAGGGGATCAAAGGATATGGGGGGGAAAGCAGGATTAGGCTGTTGAGTTGGATGATCAGCCATGATTATAGCGAAAGGCAGAGCAGGCTCGAAGGGCCGAATGGACTCCTCCTGCTCCTATTTCCTGTGTTTCGTTGTAAAAATAAAGAGATAATCTGGTCATTGTCCTTTGTGAGAGCTTGCCACATGCAGATTGGCTCCCTCGCTTTCTACAGGGGCTGGTTTAGCTCACTGGGCTAAATCGCAGGCTTATAAAGCAGACCAAGGCAGGCCAGCAGCACGGTTCAATTCCCGTACCAGCCTCCCTGGACAGGCGCCGGAATGTGGCGACTAGGGGCTTTTCACAGTAACTCCATTGAAGCCTACTCGTGACAATAAGCGATTTTCATTTCATTTCATAACAAAGGGACCACAATTGTACCACGCTGTTCATTGGCTGTAAAAAGACTTTGGAATCTCCTGAGGTTGAGAGAGATGCTGCAAAATATTCCTCTCCTTCCCATTTCGTAGACAAATCCAATTCCTGATATTTTCCTGCTGAGTAACTGAGAAGGATTCATCGCGTTATAAGTGCAGCACGGCGGCACAATGGTTAGCACCGCTGCCTCACCGCACCAGGGACCCGGGTTCAATTCCAGCCTCGGGTGACTGGCTGTGTGGAGTTTGAATATTTTTCCCCCGTGTGTGCGTGGGTTTCCTCCGGGTGCTCCGGTTTCCTCCCACAGTCCAAAGATGTGCAGGTTGGGTGGGGTTACGGGGATGGGCCGAGGGAGGGGGGGTGCTCTTTCAGTGGGTCGGTGCAGACCTATGGGCCGAATGGCCTCCTTCTGCACTGCAGGGATTGCATGAGGTGGAGTTGAAATCTCCAACCGATTCTCTATTATTCAGCATCCCTGAGGTGGAAAAAAATAATCAGTCGTGATTTCCATCCCCGATTACAATCTTGAATTCCTGCTGAAAATTACACATCCTGGCTCGCACATCAAGTGTGACCAAAGTACTGGGAGGCTGCCTGTTGGGTTTTGGCATGAGCTAATGCCTTCAACGACATGAAAGAGAATAACGATGGGGGGGGAGAAAGTCTTTGAGTGTTGATGAGCCATCAATTGCTCGAGAGACGAGTTGCTGTACAAAAGTTTGGCTTTAATAAGCTAGAACTTAGCCCTGCTGTTGTCTACAATAAAATGGACGACCGCCGGGTGTTTTGACTATTTATACCTCGGCAAGGAGGCGTGGTTAATTCAGCCTCTCGACCAATCGGAGAGCTGTCACATGACTGGTCTCAACCACTCGGTCGAGAGGCACATGACCGACCAGGGCCAATGGTAAGCCGGTGTTCTGCCCCAGTGGCAGACAGCTATGCAAATCATATCACCACAAGTGTCAGGTGTGGTTCAGTGGACAGCATGCTTGCTTTTGAGTCACAAAGTTGTGGGTTCAAGCCCCGGTCCAGGGTTTCCTTTTTCTTCCTATGTCAAAGCAATTTGAAAGAGCTGGCACTGACGCAATGGGCCAAATGGCCTCCTTCCGTTCTGCATGACTCTGTGAAGTCTCATCCTTGTTCTCAAATCTCTTTGAGGCTTCACAACCCTCCCTACCTCTGTAACATCCTCTCATAATAATAATAATCTTTATCATCACAAGTAGGCTTACAATTTTTAAATAAATTTAGCATACCCAAATTATTTTTTTCCCCAATTAAGGGGCAATTTAGCGTGGCCAATCCAACTAACCTGCACACCTTTGGGTCGTGGGGGTGAAACCCACGCAGACACGGGGAAAAGGTGCAAACTCCACATGGACAGTGACCCAGGGCCGGGTTTTCAAACCCGGGTCCTCAGTGCTGCAGTCCCAGTGCTAACCACTGCGTAACAAACCACTGCGCCATATGCCGCCACCCTCAGGTAGGCTTACATTAACACAGCAGTGAAGTTACTGGGAAAAGCCCCTAGTTGCCACGCTCCGGCGCCTGTTCGGGTACACCGAGGGAAAATTCAGAATGTCCAATTCACCTAACAAGCACGTTTTCCGGGGCTTGTGGGAGGAAACCGGAGCACCCGGAGGAAACCCACGCAGACACGGGGAGAACGTGCATACTCCGCACAGGCAGTGACCCAAGCCGGGAATCGAACCTGGGACCCTGGAGTTGCGAAGCAACAGTGCTAACCACTGTGCTACTGTGCCGCCCTAATATCTACTTCTGTGAAACGCCCTGGGACCCCACTCACTATGTTAAAGGTGCTATAATAATGCAAGTTGTTGTGCCGCGATCTCGAGGTTGACTCGCAGTGGGGAGTACAGTGCTGGGGGTGAAATGTGACTGAAGCGAAAGGTCAGGCCAGTTCGTAGGTGACATCAGCAGAGCCGGCATGAAACGCTGTTGAACATTAGCCAGACTGGGAGTAATTTTTAAAAAGAAGCTGTCAGTTATGTTTAGACTAGCACATACCTGGGCTGGTGTGGGAGCTAAATACATGGTAAAGGAAAACAAAATGCCAGAGCTCTTGTCAATGAAGCAGCATGAAATCCAGCCCCTTTATCCGGCCGTTTACACAGCAATACTCCCGCAAACAAAGAGAAAGGACAATCACCACATCAGGGTCCACCTAATTGTGTAAAGGTCTTGCAACCAAGTGGGAACAAATACGGAGATATCGAGCACGGTCAGGATTATGTTAGATCTTTTTACCATGCTCTCTGGGTGACCCCTCCATCGGTGGCACAGGACAATAGCTCGAGGATTTTACTGAGTGTTCAAAACTGTGAAGGCTCCCCATGGCACAGAGAGGAAATTCAATGCGTGGAGGGGTGGGGTCTGTTGGGTGTGGGGTGGGGTGAGTTTATGGGGTGGTGTGTAGGGTGGGGTGTGTGTGTGGGGTGGGGTGTGTGAGGGTGCGTGCGTGTGGAGGGGTGGGGTCTGTGGGATGATGGGTGGGGTGCGTGTGTGGGGTGGGGTGCGGGTGTGGGTCTGTGTGGGGTGGTGTGTGGGTCCATGTTTGTTCTTTGTGTGGGGTGGTGTCTGTGTGTGTGGGGTGGTGTGTGGGTCTGTGTGAGGCGTGGTGTGTGGGTCTGAGGGTCTGTGTGTGGGGTGGTGTGTGGGTCTGTGTGTGGGTCTGTATGTGGGGTGGTGTGTGGGTCTGTGTGTGGGGTGGTGTCTGTGTGTGTTTGGGTCTGTGTGTGGGATGGGTTGTGGGTCTGTGTGTGTGTGGGTCTGTGTGGGGTGGTGTCTGTCTGTGTGTGTGTGGGTGGGGTGGTGCGTGGGTCTGTGTGTCGGGTGTGTTTGCGTGGGTCTGTGTGGGTCTGTGTGTGGGGTGGTGCGTGGGTCTGTGTGTGGGTCTGTGTGTGGGTTGTGTGTGTGTCTGTGTGTGGGTCTGTGTGAGGTGGTGTGTGGGTCTGTATGTGTGTCTGTGTGCTGGTCTGTGTGTGGGTGGTGTGTGGGTCTGTGTGTGGGCTTTGTGTGGGGTGGTGTGTGTGTCTGTGTGTGGGGTGTTGTGTGATTCTGTGTGTGGGGTGGTGCCTGTGTGAGTGTAGGTGGTGTGAGAGTCTGTATGTAGGTCTGTGTGGGGTGTGGTATGTGGGTCTGTGTGTGGGTCTTTGTGTGGGGTGGTGTCTGTGTGTGTAGGTGGTGTGCGGGTCTGTGTGTGTCTGTGTGGGGCGGTGTGTGGGTCTGTGTGTGAGGTGGTGCCTGTGTGTGTGGGTCTGTGTGTGGGGTGGTGTGTGGGTCTGTGTGTGGGGTAGTGTGTGTGTGGGTCTTTGTGTGGGGTGGTCTCTGTGTGTGTAGGCGGTGTGTGAGTCTGTGTGTGTCTGTGTGGGGTGGTGTGTGGGTCTGTGTGTGAGGTGGTGTCATGTGGGTGGGTCTGTGTGGGGTGGTGTGTGGGTCCGCATGTGGTCTTTGTGTGGGGTGGTGTCTGTATGTGTGGGTCTCTGTGTGTAGTGGTGTGTGGGTCTGTATGTGGTTCTGTTTGTGGGGTGGTATGCATGTCTGTGTGTGGTGTGGTGTCTGTGTGTGTGTGGGGTGGTGTGTGGGTCTGTGTGGGGGGTGGTGTGTGGGTCTGTGTGTGGGGTGGTGTCTGTGTGTGTGTGGGGTGGTGTGTAGGTCTGTGTGGGATGTGGTGTGTGTGTCTGTGTGGGGGTGGGTCTGTGTGTCGGGTGTGTTTGTGTGGGTTTGTGTGTGGGGTGGTGTGTGTGTCTGTGTGGGGGTGGTGTGTGGGTCTGTGTGTGGGGTGGTATGTGGGTCTGTGTGTGGGGTGGTGTGTGTGTCTGTGTGTGGGGTGGTGTGTGTTTGTCTGTGTGTGTGTCTGTGTGAGGTGTGTGTCTGTGTGTGGGGTGGTGTGTGTGTCTGTGTGGGGTGGTGTGTGTGTGTCTGTGTGTGGTGTGGGGTGTGTGTCTGTGTGTGGGGTGAGGTGTGTGTGTCTGTGTGTGTGTCTGTGTGTGGGGTGGGGTGTGTGTCTGTGTGTGTGTCTGTGTGTGGGGTGGTGTGTGTGTCTGTCTGTGTGTGGGGTGGTGTGTGTGTCTGTGTGTGGGGTGGTGTGTGTGTCTGTGTGTGTGTCTGTGTGTGGGGTGTGGTTGGTATCTCTGAGCAGGAAGACTGTGGCTCTTTCACTGGTCCTTTTCAAAGTGAGAATGACTATCAGGGAGGGATGTACGAGCCAAAGTTGCTGTTTGGGATGACTGTGCACTCTACCCTTGCTGCTGAAATCCATGTGTGTAGGTATCTTGTAAAAGACTTGGTCGGCTATCTATTCTGTTGAAGTTTTCTCACCTGTTGCCAAATATTGTCTGGGCTAAAACATTAAGAATGGGAACTTGGGCGTGTGGCAATAGGCGAACGAAAGAACGATCTTTGTTTCTACAGCAGCGCTCACAAGCGCAGAGCCTCTGGGAACACTTTACAGCCAATATGTACTAGAATGTGGATATCAACCCACAGTCTTCAGATAGGATGTGAGACAGCCACTCACTGATCCAAGTCTGACACTTGGGTGAATGTGCCCGCGTCAGATTCAAGGGTCTAGGGGGGGGGGGGGGGGGGGGGGGGTTAGGGTTTGAGTACATTTAGCAAAACTTAAACATGACGTTTTTTTTATTCGAGACATTAAGTGCAGTCCCCGAACTCTCTAATTTTCGTTTGCCCTTTATTGCTCATTTGAGCCATGATTGGCAGTGGGCGGGAATTCTGTCTGCTCCGGGTACAGGCGGCACGATAGCACAGTGGTTAGCACTGTTGCTTCACAGTGGTTAGCACTGTTGCTTCACAGCTCCAGGGTCCCGGGTTCGATTCCCGGCTTGGGTCACTGTCTGTGCGGAGTCTGCACGTTCTCCCCGTGTCTGCGTGTGTTTCCTCCGGGCGCTCCGGTTTCCTCCCACAATGAATCCTGACCTACACCCGCCTGAATCCACCTTGGGGCATAAGGGGGGGGGGAAGGAAAGTTCTGCCCGAAATGCCTCATCTCTTTGAAATTGCAAAGGGAAGATTCTTAGCAACAATTCACAAAGTTTTAGGGAGGACACGCAAGTCAGCTGGGGTTCTAATCTTTTTTTACTGTTATTCCTCAGTGACGGGAATTTGAGGAACATCTCAATCAATTAATTAAGATTGCACTGTCATGTAAACACTGCCAAAACACGTTCCCAAAGTCCAGGGTATATAACAAGCAGGAACAAGGCAGCACTTGAGAATAATCAACCTAATAGGATTCTTCAGTAGCAAATTGAAATTTATTTAAGTCTACTTCCAGACGACTGGAAGGTGGCTAATGTAACACCGCTGTTTAAGAAGGGAGGGAGGCAGAAGACAGGAAATTATAGGCCGGTTAGCCTGACTTCGGTCATTGGCAAGATTTTAGAGTCTGTTATTAAAGATGAGATCGCGAAGCACTTGGAAGCGCGTGGTAAAATAGGACTGAGTCAGCACGGCTTTGTCAAAGGGAGGTCATGTCTGACAAATCTGTTAGAGTTCTTTGAGGAGGTAACAAGCAAGTTAGACAAAGGAGAATCAGTGGACGTGATTTATTTAGATTTCCAGAAGGCCTTTGACAAGGTGCCACATAGGAGACTGTTAAATAAGTTAAAAGCCCATAGTGTTAAGGGTAAGATCCTGGCATGGATAGAGTGGGGATAAAGGGATCTTTTTCAGGATGGCAGCCGGTGACTAGTGGTGTGCCTCAGGGGTCTGTGCTGGGACCACAACTTTTCACAATATACATTAATGATCTGGAAGAAGGTACTGAAGGCACTGTTAATAATCATAAAAATAATATAATAATAATTGCTTATTGTCACAAGTAAGCTTCAATGAAGTTACTGTGAAAAGCCCTTAGTCGCCACATTCCGGCGCCTGTTCAGGGAGGCTGGTACGGGAATTGAACCCGCGCTGCTGCCTTGTTCTAAATTACAAGCCAGCTGTTTAGCCACTGTGCTAAACCAGCCCCATTGTGCTAACCAGCCCCAGTCTAAGTTTGCAGATGATACAAAGATCTGTAGAGAGACAGGTAGTATTGAGGAAGCAAGGGGGTTGCAGAAGGATTTGGACAGGCTAGGAGAGTGGGCAAAGAAGTGGCAGATGGAATATAGTGTGGAAAAGTGTGAGGTTATGCACTTTGGAAGGAGGAATTTAGGCATAGCCTATTTTCTAAATGGGGAAATGCTTCGGAGATCATAAGCACGAAGGGACTTGTTCACAATTCTCTTAAGGTTTATGTGCAGGTTCAGTCGGCAGTTAAGAAGGCAAATGCAATCGCTTCTCGGCCCGTTGGCTGAGATCAAGTGTAGTTTCTGCTCTGCCTTTTGGCTCAGATCTGCTATGTGTCTCTTGTGGGGACCATGAATTGGATTCAATTTGAATTGGTTTTTGGAGCAGGCAAGGAACTGGATTAGGGGTTCGCCCCTGTCCACATTCTGAGCTCTGGATTTGTAACTCTGAAAAAGTAATGAAAAAATGAAGAAAAGAAAAAAAAAGAAACAAAATGCAATGTTAGCATTCATGTCTAGAGGGCTAGAATACAAGACCAAGGATGTACTTCTGAGGCTGTATAAGGCTCTGGTCAGACCCCATTTGGAGTATTGTGAGCAGTTTTGGGCCCCGTATCTAAGGAAGGATGTGCTGGGGCCTTGGAAAGGGTCCAGAGGAGGTTCACAAGAATGATCCCTGGAATGAAGAACTTGTCGTCTGAGGAACGGTTGAGGAATCTGTGTCTGTACTCATTGGAGTTTAGAAGGATGAGGGGGGATCTTATTGAAACTTACAGGATACTGCGAGGCCCGGATAGCATGAACGTGGAGAGGATGTTTCCACTTGTAGGAAAAACTAGAACCAGAGCACACAATCTCAGATTAAAGTGACGATCCTTTAAAACAGAGATGAGGAGGAATTTCTTCAGCCAGAGGGTGGTGAATCTGTGGAACTCTTTGCCGCAGAAGGCTGTGGAGGCCAAATCACTGAGTGTCTTTAAGAACTAGATAGGTTCTTGATTAATAAGGGGATCAGGGGCTATGGGGAGAAGGCAGGAGAATGGGGAATGAGAAAAATAACAGCCATGATTGAGTGGCGGAGCAGACTCGATGGGCCGAGAGGCCTAGATCTGCTATGTCTTATGGACAGATCTCCCATGGCTTTGCTCACTGGTAGCCCGGGATTGGAATTACGATGCTGAGTTGAGACCTGGCCTGTGCCTTAGAGGGCACTGTCCTCAAATAGACAAAACAAGGAAATTAGACTGTCAGTAAAATCATTGATTGATTTTTTAGCAGATGGTGTGAAACAGCAAACAAAGTTTGGAATGGGTAACCAAGGCGATGATTATAAGGAGCTGATTTAGGAGCAATATTTGAGTTTATTGTGATTGCGTCTAAAGGGTTACGTGCTGTTTTGGTCTCTGTGTTAGAATCATAGAATTTACAGTGCAGCAGGAGGCCATTCGGCCCATTGAGTCTGCACCAGCTCTTGGAAAGAGCACCCTACCCAAGCCTACACCTCCACCCTATCCCCATAACCCAGTAACCCCACCCAACACTAAGGGCAATTTTGGACACCAAGTGCAATTTAGTATGGCCAATCCACCCAACCTGAAATGAAATGAAGCTGCACGTCTTTGGACTGTGGGAGAAAACCGGAGCACCCGGAGGAAACCCACGCAGACGCGGGGAGAACGTGCAGACTCTGCACAGACAGTGACCCAGCAGGGAATCGAACCTGGGATCCTGGCGCTGTGAAGCCACAGTGCTAGCTACTGTGTTGCCGTGCTGCCCTTAGTGGGCTGGTTTAAAGAAAATCCAGTATTGTCCACTTGGAATTTCACTCTCTGGAGAAAAGGAGAAGTGGGGGTGGGGGGCCAAACTGGATAAAGGTCTCTTGGATTTCATAGATATGACCAGTTTAGGTTCAGGAAAGTTCTGAATGTGAGAATGCGCAGAATGTGAAGATACGCAGAATGTGAGAATGCGCAGAATGTGAAGATACGCAGAATGTGAGAATGCGCAGAATGTGAGTATGTGCAGAATGTGAAGATACGCAGAATGTGAGTATGTGCAGAATGTGAGTATGTGCAGAATGTGAAGGTACGCAGAATGTGAGGATATGCAGAATGTGAGGATATGCAGAATGTGAGGATATGCAGAATGTGAGTATGTGCAGAATGTGAAGATACGCAGAATGTGAGTATGTGCAGAATGTGAGTATGTGCAGAATGTGAAGATACGCAGAATGTGAGGATATGCAGAATGTGAGGATATGCAGAATGTGAGGATATGCAGAATGTGAGGATATGCAGAATGTGAGTATGTGCAGAATGTGAAGATACGCAGAATGTGAGTATGTGCAGAATGTGAGTATGTGCAGAATGTGAAGATACGCAGAATGTGAGGATATGCAGAATGTGAGGATATGCAGAATGTGAGGATATGCAGAATGTGAAGATACGCAGAATGTGAGGATATGCAGAATGTGAGGATGCGCAGAATGTGAGTATGTGGAGAATGTGAGTATGTGCAGAATGTGAGTATGTGCAGAATGTGAAGATACGCAGAATGTGAGGATATGCAGAATGTGAGGATATGCAGAATGTGAGGATATGCAGAATGTGAGTATGTGGAGAATGTGAGTATGTGCAGAATGTGAAGATACGCAGAATGTGAGGATATGCAGAATGTGAGGATATGCAGAATGTGAGGATATGCAGAATGTGAGGATGTGGAGAATGTGAGTATGTGCAGAATGTGAGTATGTGCAGAATGTGAAGATACGCAGTATGTGAGGATACGGGGACAATATTTTAAAAGTTTCAACAAAGGAAGATGTATTTCAGTAAGAGGGAGTTGGAATGGTAGGAGACATCAGCAATGGCTGGTGGAAAACTGATTGTAAATAAAGACTGGCTTGAATCCGATTATGGGACGCTGGGGTAATGGTACCAGGCTGGTGTGGAGGGAACTGATGGATGGTTTGAAAGGGCAAACTAATTGAAGCAATTATCTCCTCCTACCCACAACATTGGAATGTTTCTATAAACTTCTTAAAGTCAGGTGTTTGTAAATGTCAGGCTTTGTTTTTCTCCCCTCCCTTTTCTAACGGATGTTTTCCATTGTAAGAAAGTGTGGTATCTGACTTGTTACATGCCAAATGCAAGACTTTTATATGGAGATAAAATAGGGTGGAAATTACTGTCAGTGATTTCATCGCAATGCTTAATCATTTATATCTTAATAAAACTGTCATCAACTTCAAATGGTAAAAATAAAAGAACTAGTTACACTTTGGACACAGAGGGAGCGCACGGCTCTCACGGTCAATGTTGTGAGCGATCAGCACGCACCTCATTCACTCGTCCTTGCTTTACGGGTGAATCACTTCAGTCACACCGGCAGGAAAAAAACTACGCGGATGGAAATCAGCGGAATGTGGCGACCCCGCGCGCAGGCAACGGTCAACAAAATGTCCCCACTCAGAACCCTGATGGACTGCATGTGGCCCCTGGGCCACAGGCTGCTCACCGCTGGCCTCAAGGGACAAGGGCAGCAGGCATATGGGAACTGGCAAGATCCCCTCCAAGTCATGCACCCATCCCGAAATATGTTGACTTAATTATTCCTTCATTGATGTTGGTCAAATTCCTGGAAATCCCCATCTCACAGCACCTTGGGAGCACTCTCACTGCACATGCTGTGGTGGTTCAGGAAGAAAGGCCACTGTCACCTTCTCCAGAGGAACTCAGCATGCTCAAGAAATGGTGGCTTTGCTAACAATGTCCGAGAATAATTTGTTTCTAAGAAAAGGGCTCTCTCTAAGTGCTTTGCATAGAACTAATTAATTTGAAGCACAGGAAGTGAAGCAGCCATTTTCTACACTGCTAAGTCCAAAATATGTGTGAGGAAAGCAAAGGTATTTTAAGGGATTTATATTTATATTGGTAAACATTGGAAATAGGGTATGAGTGGGTTTAATTTAACGTTTCTGTGCCTGGAAGAGTAAAACCTATAGTTAGATTCATGGAAGTATTTGTGTGGGGGTTGGTTTCAATTCCATCTGTGATTCAATTGTGCTTAGAGAAGGCTATGACATGAGGAATAAATAAACCAGCTTAGTTGCTTAGCAACTGGGGCTTTGTAAGAAAGGGAAGCTTTTAAGTTTTAGTTTATCCAAATTGTTTGCAGTTGGAGATAGGCAGTGAGAGGGGAGGCAGGTGTCACAGCTCTGCTAGAAGCAGCTGGTTTTGACAGTTGAGGGGGAACATCTCTCTCGGCATTGCTGGAAGAAAAGCCATACTGTGGAGTAATGATTAAGAAAACAAGTGCAGAGATCTGAAGAGCAGCTAGTTAAGGAAAATAGAGAAATGAAGATACGTTTCCAAGAAGTCTAGAGGTTAAAGGCCCTTGGAAAGAGTACTGTTCAGTAAAGATAGACAGAGCTGAGAAGAAGGCTGAGATGCCAGAAAGATATCTGAAGTGACTTTCAGGTTGTGAGATTTTATTATAGCCTGTGGAACATGAGTTGAAAAAACTATGGAAATCAATGGCTGGATATTGGAGGGTGGGTAGCAGCAGTTAAGACAAAGGAAACCTAAAATAGGGTGGCATAAAATCCTGGACTGGAATCGCTGTTAAATGTGGAGTACAAATTTGGGTTAGAGAGTCATTTGTGAAACCCGGACTGGATTTCAGAATGCAAACTGCTAAGGGAAAGCATTATTATGAGAGAAGATTTTAAAGCATGTTTTAGGGAGTGGAGTTTTGAAAGTCTCATGTGATCATCATCTGGGGAGGGATTCTAAGGAAAAATAGACACTAACTTGGGTTCAGAGCGGAGTGCATGATCACAATTATCCGGTGTACTTAAAAGAAGCTTTTTGTGTTAATGAGGCCTTTGTAGAATAAGATGCACTTTGTAATCCATGTTAACTCTAAAACCTGTGTGTAATTGTTAAGCTAAGGGAGGAGGGGGGGGGGGGGGGGGGGGGAATCAAGGAGGATTGTATTATAATCCAATTTTTTCATGCTTAATACATGATTTCCCCTGTTGTTCAAACTGATCAGTGATTCTGTGATTCGGTTCCTGAACGTTTTATTTTAAAAAATTAAAGTTACGGGGCGGGATTCTCCGCTGGTGGGATTCTCCGCTGGCGGGATTCTCCGCAGGTGGGATTCTCTCTTGCGTTGGAAGCACAATGGGAAATCCCATTGGCCGGCTGGTGGGGTGGAGAACCCTGCCCTCAGTCTTTTGCGGGAGGTTTCCATTCTGGAATTTTTCCATCCAGGTATAACATCAACTGGGATTGTGACAAACGGTAGCAAGGTGAATGGCTGGTGAGAGAACGCTAACTAGGGTTTGCAGAGGACACCCTCCCCTTTCTGCAACTGGCCATTGGATCTTTCCCAGCGATCTGAGTCAGAGGATAGTCAATAAGGGACAGCATGCGCACCCCAAGAATAAGTCATGAGAACAATGATGGGGGGACAGGGAGGACTGCACCATTCAATTGTAGTTTCACAATTTACCAGTTGGTAGTGCTTTTATGAGAAAAAAACAAAGATGGTGCAATCACATGATGATTATGCAATGGAATGATCCCTGCATGACAGTTTTAATTCGTCACAAGATAAATGGTTGATGATTTTATGGAGTGATTGTGCTGAAGATACATGAGTGGGTCGATGTGAGAGTGCAAGGTAATCATATCAGAATGGCTCTGGAATACATGGACCTCTGGGCAAACTCCATCCCAACACAACAAGTTGGCTATTATCATCTCGTGTTACTCAGGAAGGTTAATGTGCAAAGGACACAGGTTTAAGGCAATTGGCAAAAGAACCAGAGACAAGATAAGGATTTTCTTATATACCATTATATGTTCCGATCTGGTACGCGCTGCCTGAAGGGGTGGGGGAAGCAGATTCAATAATAACTTTAGAAGGGGCGACACAGGTGCGCAGTGGTTAGCACTGTTGCCTCATGGCACTGAGGACCCGGGTTTGATCACGGCCCCGGGTCACTGTCTGTGTGGAGTTTGCACATTCTCCCCGTGTCTGCGTGGGTTTCACCCCCACAACTCAAAAAGATGTGCAGGGTAGGCGGATTGGCCACTCTAAATTGCCCCTTAATTGGGAAAAAAAAAGAATTGGGTCCCCTAAATTTATTTAAAAAATTTAAAAAAATAATAACTTTGGAAAGGCAACAGGATGAAAACTCAAAGGGAAAATATTTGCAGGGCTGCGGGGAAAGATCGAGGGAGTGGGTCTGCTTGGATAGCTCTTTCAATGGGCCAGTACAGGAACAATGGACTGAATGGCCTCATATTGGGGTGACGACTTTATACCTCAGGTTAAAGCAGTCTGGGAATGAATGGAAGGTGGATTATGTCGTTTTTCTTGCCCTCTTTTTGGAGGCAGGTGGGAATGAAATTTTGTGCTGGTCACGGCGGCTGAATGAATACTGGGGGAGCTGAAACACCCACGTTGAGTTGTCCCCAGAGCACAGTGGGTATTGAGTGCTCCACGCCCAAGAACACGCCTGCGCAAAATCCCAGGAGAAAGGCTCCCTGCGATCTATGCTCACAAATGCAACAATTTGGCATTTTTCCATCTCTTGCACCAGCTACCCTGTCAATAGTTTGTTTATTAAATGGTAAACAGTGGACAAAATCAAACTATTTACAGTACCCGGAGGAGGCGCCGTGCCACTCACACACAGGCACCATTGCGCCACAGAAGAGCGGTACAAGCACAAAACCACAACAGGTACACAAAGAAAAGCAAACACATGTTAAACAGTAAACAGGCAGCAAGAATCACCAGGTGAGCAGCAGGCTGCAAAAACATGCCGGCAATACCCGTGTCAAGGTGTCCATTTGGGCAGCCAGCTTCGCACTCCCCCCTCCTGCTGTTCCCAGCGCTGGAGTCCCAGCAGTAAAGAAAACACACCGAATAGTCACAGTCCCCGTGTCTGCGTGGGTTTCCTCCGGGTGCTCCGGTTTCCTCCCACAGTCCAAAGATGTGCAGGTTAGGTGGATTGGCCATGATAAATTGCCCTTAGTGTCCAAAAAAAGGTTAAGTGGGGTTACGGAGATGGGATAGAGGCGTGGGCTCAAATAGAGGCGAGCCAGTGCAGACTCGATGGGCCAAATGGCCTCCTGTTGCACTGTAAATGCTATGATTCTATGGTGTGCCGGAGGAGGGGTCGGGTACCCTTGCCTCTGGTCCAACCTCAGTGGCAAGACATTGCACAGCCTTCCTTTCCACGCTCCGGGCCGCAGAGGAGGTGGCAGGAAACGAACCCTCGACCTCCAGATCGAGGACATCGGATGGGCAACAGTACAATAAGGATGGCTGCAATCGGCAAAAACACTGCTCCAACGCCCTGACGCGTGCCGCAGTCGGGTCAGTCCGCCCCCATAGCCTTCGTCAGGTCAGTCCACCCCGACCCGATCCTCACTCCAGGCCAACAGAACAGGCAACAGCAAATACACCCAAGGCCTGCAGGAGGCGGGGACCACCAATGGGGGCGCGCAGTGATGGCCGCTTACAGCTACCTGCAAATGTACGGGAAGGTCACCGAGAAAAGTCAAGGCAATGAGAGACAAAGCAAAAAGGATGTCGAGGGCCCAAACACGACACTGCCTGAACTACCTGTGGAAGCATTACATTAAAAACTGGAATCAAAATGTGGCAGGGTCCCGGAGTCCCCCAGAGGGGACAAGGGGTGACCCAATGTCGGGCAGGGGTGAACCCTCCACCTCAATGCACAGAGACTCAAATGAACCCTCCGCGCCCGCCACTGACCAGCTGACCCGCCGTCTGGGCCCGGGTCCTCCACTACACTGAGCGTGTCGGAGGCACGGGCCCACCGACTAGCCCTGGGCCTGCCACCATCCCACCATCACATCGTCGACAGGTGGGTTCCTCTCGGGCCAGTCCTGGGGTCCCGGGCCGGAGGGAGGAGGTGGTGCAGACCCCTGCTCCGCCCCCGACGCTGGGTCATCGCACGGTCCCGGAAACGACTCCGGAAACAGCTCCGGGATGGTGGGCTGACGCACCCGACGCCGACAGTTGGGACGGAGGAGGAAGGGGGTCGGCCGTGCCATCACCTCCCCAGAACCCTAGAAGCAGGAAGCTGCTGGCACCCCCCCCCCCCCCCCCCCCCCCCCCTCAGCTGGCGTTGGAAAAATGAACGGGTCCGGGGTGCTAAATTGTGGAACAAACCTTGGGGGTCCCAACCGCAACCAGCCCCGAAGCACCCAGCTCGGGGGGGTGGGGTGGGGGGGGTGGTGACAATGTAGGGGATCTCCTCACCATCCCCTTACCTCTTTTCTTTTGGGGGCTGGGTGAGATGTCAAGGGGAATGACTCGGGACATCGCCAGCTCATCACCGAGGGGGGATACAAAATGTTCCTTTCCCCCGCCCCCCCCCCCTTCCATGGAGTGACCCTGTTTACGGGGGAGGGGGTCACGCACCGGGAAGACCTCTGTCTCTGGAGGCCTCCCCTGCGATCTCCCCTCTTCCCGTGATGCTCCACCCCTGAATCTGTGGCTGGGGCAAAGCACCCTGCAGTTCGGGGTCACGAACCTCACTGCCACCACCCTCGGGAACCCGTATGGACCAGAAGACGTGAAGGGCCTCCCTGTGGTAGGGGATCGCAAAGCCCCCCCCCTCTCTCTAAAACCTCCCCCTGTGCCAGGCGGATAAGGACCTGGTGCCGAAAGGAGAAGATGTGCTCTCGGTAGACATCCTCCTCTGACCTTGCAAATGAGGTGGACAATTAGTGACTAATTAGGGTCAGGGGCTGGTTTAGCACAGTGGGCTAAGCAACTGGCTTGTAAAGCAGAACAAGACCAGCAGCGCAGGTTCAATTCCCGTACCAACCTCCCCGAACAGGTGCCGGAATGAAGCTAAAGTAACTTAATTTGAAGCCTACTTGTGACAATAAGCAATTTCATTTCATTGTACCCTGGACTTATGTTCATTACACTTGGGTTTAAATGTCCGAAACCCTCGTCAATCAGAATGAGTGACATCAAAGACAAGTTCAAAAACCAAAGATCATTGTGTTTGTTGTTCAGCATTGACCTTGGGCTGATTCACCAGAATGTTACGAGAGCTAAAAGAGTTACATTACCCAGGACAGCTTGCACAGGTTAGCCCTAGATTCCCTTGAATATAGACAATTAAGAATTTACAGTGCAGAAGGAGGCCATTTGGCCCATCGAGTCTGCACCAGCCCTTACAAAAAGCACCCTACTGAAGCCCACGTATCTAATCTATCCCCGTCACCTCGTAACCCCCACTTAACATTTTTTGGACACTGTGGGGAAATTTATCATGGCCAATCCACCTAACCTGCACATCTTTGGACTGTGGGAGGAAACCGGAGCACCCGGAGGAAACTCACGCACACACGGGGAGAACGTGCAGACTCCGCACAGACAGTGAGCCAAGCCGGGAATCGAACCTGGGACCCTGGGGCTGTGCAACTGTGCTAACCACTGTGCTATCATGCTGCCCCTGGTTTTTAAGATAATTTTTTTTAAATTATAAATTTATTATTTATTTTTTCCAATTAAGGGGCAATTTAGCGTGGCCAAGCCACCTAACTTGCACATCTTTGGGTTGTGGGGGTGAAACCAATGCAGACATAAGAACATAAGAACTAGGAGCAGGAGTAGGCCATCTGGCCCCTCGAGCCTGCTCCGCCGTTCAATGAGATCATGGCTGATCTTTTGTGGACTCAGCTCCACTTTCCGGCCCAAACACCATAACCCTTTTATTCTTCAAAAAACTATCTATCTTTACCTTAAAAACATGGGGAGAATGTGCAAACTGCACACGGAAAGTGACCCAGGGCCGGGATTCGAACCCGGGTCCTCAGTGCCGCAGTCCCAGTGCTATCCATTGCGCCACATGCCGCCCTGTGTTTTACATAATTAAACGAGCTGAGAGGTTCTACCCTACTTTCCCTGGTGTGGGGTCCAAACATCAAACTTAAAATTAGTGCTGTACCATTTAAGAGATGCTACCAGAATACATTCCTGCACACAAAGGATATCTGGAACCCTCTCCCGCTCTCTCTCAAAAACCTGTGGAGTCTGACGGGCCAATTGTAAAATTCGAAACCAAGACAGATAGGTTAGTTACGGATACTCAGGGCTACTCAACCAAGATGGGGAGATGGAGTTAAGATATAGATCAGCCATAGTCTAATTGAGAGTTCTTGTGGCGCAGTGGGTAGTGCCCCTCCCTCTGAGTCAGAAACTCCGGTTCGTGTCCCACGCCAGTACTTGACAGCCAAGGAAGGTGCCTTCATAACGCGGACAAACAGGTTGAGTATGTCAACCTGCAAATCCTTCCAAACACATCAATCGCAGTGTGTAAGAGCGTGAGAGACTGCAGGTCAGTCATTCTTGGCGTGTTGTGACCGCCCCCTCCCCACCGCCCCCTCCACACACACCACCCCCCCCCCACCCCCCCCCCCCCCCCCCCCCCCACCCCTCCCAGCTATAAGCCTCTGGCGACAGACATAACAACCTGTTCCAGGAATAGCTAGCTATGGAAACAGACGTACACTAGGTGCGGGAAGAGAATTGGAATGGTCTAATTAAATGACGGACCAGACTTGAGGGGCTGAATGGCGTCCTCCTCCTAAGTTTCCAAACCGCGGCTGGATGGAGCCTCGTATCTTCAACTTATACTCCCTAACCGGGTGCTTTCCCTTTTTACCGTCCTCTTCGCCCTTCACCTTCCGCGTGGCTCATTTTTGTGACTCAAGGTCATGTGACGCCGTTAAAATTACACCCGGGTTAAGGTCAAACAAACAATTGGGGTCCACTGAACACCAGTGGAGCACGAAAGCATTTGCACAACAGGCAAATTATGTCCCAGTTTGAAGGAGTTTTGCTCGAACTCGTGTATTTACATAAGAATACTCTTCGTAGTTATCTGGTTAGGAGTGTTAGAGCCCAGAATAGCTGGCTCAAGTTTTAAATATAATGAGGAGTTTAAGGCTATTTTAATTAAACACGTTAAACGTGGAACTCAAAAGTGATACCTAACTGAATCCCAGGAGTCAAGTCTGCAGCTGAGAAGTGGAGTTGCAGCTTTCTTAAAGGGGCTTAAATCTGGCAAAAAAGAATTGTTCACAATGTAATGATGTGAATGAGCTACTGCTGCCCCTTGATCTCACAGTGGGTCAACGCTGGGCTCGGCCAAGAAACCCTCTGCCAACTTGCTTTCTGATGTTCAGGCACCGTGCATTTTCAGTATTGTTTGGTTTAATTTCAGATTTTTAAAAAGCTTTTTTTGCGGTATTTGAACAGAGTTTTATTTGTGCTATTAATACAGAAAGGCTGGTAACCCAGGGGCAAACGCTGCTCTCAGCTGATCTCAGAGACTGCATGGCACCGATACAACAACAACAGCCTGCATTTATACAGTGCCAAAGCACTTCCCAGGAGTGCTCATCGGACAAAAACTGACAGCAAGCCAAATCAGAAGACATGAGGCCATTCAGACTAAGCCACTGGACAAAGAGAAAGGCTTTGATGGGGATTTTAAAGGATCAGAGGGAGGCAGACAGGATGAGGGAGGAATGCGTACCTCACGGACATTAAGCTGGCCATACGGACCAAAGAGGAAGGGGATCAGTCAGGGGTCATTATCAAATGACTCCTGCTTGGCGGTTTATGCGTGTGGCTGTCTTACAAGGACAGGATTGGGTTTGACTGGCTGTGATTCCTCTGTTGTAGAATGGCTTGCGAACATTGGTTCTCCATTCTCTCTGCCATATGGTAGCACAGTGGTTAGCACAGTGGCTTCTCAGCTCCAGGGTCCCAGGTTCGATTCCCGGCTCGGGTCACTGTCTGTGCGGAGTCTGCACGTTCTCCCCGTGTCTGCGTGGGTTTCCTCCGGGTGCTCCGGTTTCCTCCCACAGTCCAAAAACGTGCAGGTCAGGTGGATTGGCCATGCTAAATTGCTCTTAGTGTCCAAAAAAAAAGGTTAGGTGGGGTTACTGGGTTGCGGGGATAGGGTGGAGGAGGTCTAGGCTTAGGTAGGGTGCTCTTTCCAAGGGCCGGTGCAGACTCGATGGGCCAAATAGCCTCCTTCTATACCGTATATTCCATGATACGCAGATGGATGCACCCTCCATTGAGAGTCACCGTCTGTAGGAAAGAGGTGCGAGAACGGCGTTGAGGAAAATAACATCCATCATGGCAGATCTTACACGCGTGGGACCTGCTTGTCTATCACAGTGTACAAAAAAATCTCTGTGCGCTTCTCTCTCATCCCTACCCCTCCCTCTGCAAAGAGAATGCCCCTTTTAAAAAATATCAGCTGAGAAAGACAACAATGGTTTCAATTATAATGGGCACTTTTTATGAGGTGAGGATGTGATATTCTGGGCTTGTGTTCTTCTGCTGTGCCAGTTGTCTGCAGAACTCTAGTTTTCCCTGAGGGGCAATAGCCCTTGCCTTTATTAACTTCTTTCTGGGTTCCAGTCTTTCCAGTTCAAGGACAGTGCACGATATAGTTCAATGGCTTGTAAAAATACCCAGTGTGCAGACTGCGCAGCGCCTGTGAATTCACAGGACAATCCGTATAATGAATGTGAATGAATGCAGGATATTATTGAAGCTAAACAGGGAGATAATGACGGCGGGCGAAGTGGGGGAGCAAGGGGGGGGGGGGGGGGGGCATACACAAGTTTTATTGAAGTTTAATTGCCCCACTGATTACTCACTACTCACAATGATTCCCCCATTCCAGGGAATTTTACTCTGCGACTAGTTTTGTTTAGCTGCTGTGAGAAATTCCTATTTGCTCCTATGACAGGGTAACTACTCTGTAAACAGGAAGCAATCTAGTTTTCCTGAGTTTAAACAAAATACCGAGAGCTCCTTTGGAAACTGACCTTTCGCTGACTTTTTGCTCGGCGTGGTTTTGAATGGAGAGTTCTTTCCCCCGTAGTCGCCACCCTCAGTGTACTGATTGGTGCTGGTGAAATAGAACAGCACGGCGCACGTGGGGGCCACTCAGCCCAATGGGCCCATGCTAGCTCTTTTGGTGGGCAATCGCAGAATGGGTGCAACGCAGGGGGGGCCCACTCGGCCCATCGAGTGTATGCTGGCTCCCCTGCAGGAGCAGTTGAGCCGATCCCTCGCCCTTTCCATGCAATCCTGAAGTCTCTCTCTTCAGGAACCTATCTAATTTCCTTGTGAAAGCCAGACTGAATGTGCGTCCATCGCAATCTCAGGCGGCACGTCCCAGATCCTAACATCTCACAGAGAAAATGACTTTTCTCCCACATCGCTGTTGGTCCTTTTAACCACTGGCCTTAGATCAGCGTTCTCTGGTTCTCTCTATCTACCCTGTCTAAACCCCTCATTGGTTTGAACATCTCTGACTAAATCCCCTATCGATCTTCTCTTATCTTAAGGAGAACATACCCACATCTCCAATCTATCCGCGCAACTGAAGTCCCTCATCTCTGGAACCATTCTGGTAAATCTTTTCTGCACCCTCTCTAAAGGCTTCACCGTGGAGTCCAGGATTGGAACCAACCCTCCAGGTGAGTCTGAACCAATTTGCTCCTGAAGGTTAATCCAGTGAGTCCAGCTGGTTGCTGCACCTTCCCCAGTATCAGTGTATCATTCCAGGTGGATGTAGAAGATCCCATGGACAGTTACTGGAATTTAGAGTTTTGAGGGATGCTGCCGTCACCATTTTTAAGATATTAGACCATTGACCATAAGACATAGGAGCAGAATTAGGCCACTTGGCCAATCAAGTCTGCTCCGCCATTCAATCATGGCTGATATTTTTCTCATTCCCATTCTCCTGCCTTCTCCCCATAACCCCTGATCCCCTTATTAATCAAGAATCTATCCATCTCTGTCTTAAAGACACTCAGTGATTTGGCCTCTACAGCCTTCTGCGGCAAAGAGTTCCACAGATTCACCACCCTCTGGCTGAAGAAATTCCTCCTCATCTCTGTTTTAAAGGATCGTCCCTTCAGTCTGAGATTGTATCCTCTGCTTCTAATTTTTCCTACAAGTGGAAACATCATCTCCATGTCCACTCTATCCAGGCCACGCAGTATCTTGTAAGTTTCAATAAGATCCCCCCCCTTCATCCTTCTAAACTCCAACGAGTACAGACCCAGAGTCCTCAACCTCATACGACAAGCTCTTCATTCCAGGGATCATTCTTGTGAACCTCCTCTGGACCCTTTCCAAGGCCAGCACATCCTTCCTTAGATACGGGGCCCAAAACTGCTCACAATACTCCAAATGGGGTCTGACCAGAGCCTTATACAGCCTCAGAAGTACATCCCTGGTCTTGTATTCTAGCCCTCTCGATATTAGGGGAACAGACAGGGTAGATAGAGAACAAAGCTATTTCCGCTGATTTGAGCAATTGGAACTGGGCGTATGGTCGCAAAATGAGAGCCAAACTTTTCAGGGTGAAGTTAGGAATTGATTCTACTGGCGAATGCCGTTAGATGTTTGGAACTCTCTCTTCCACAAACAGCAGCTGACCCTGGGCCACTTGTTAACTTTAAGTCTGAAATTGATAGCTTTTTGTTGAGCCAAGGTACTAAGGGATAGCGGGGCAAAGGTAGGTTTGTGGAATTAGGTTGCAGATCATCCATGATCTCAATGAACGGCAAAAGAGACATGAGTGTCTAAATGGTCTCCTCCTGTTCCTGTCTGTCATAAACTGGCTTTTATTGCTCCAATAACACAGCAACCAAAAACAGCCTCCATGTTGTTTCAGCAAATAATAAGTGCTGCATTAACACCCACCCAGTCTCCTGTCACTGTGACAAATTAAAAATTGTTAATTAAAACCTCTGTTTTAGAATGCGCTGGAACATCTGTTCATTAATAATATTGGATGTTACCAATAGTTTGTGTGTGTGTGTGTGTGTGTGTGTGCGGTGGCCCCAAATTCTCTTTAAATAGGTTTTCCCCCTGAGCTCACGTACATTGGCTGGAAATGGCTTAAATCCAGGAGGATTTATTAAATCTGGAGCACTACTTCAACTTAAACTGCAGCATTAAGACAAGGGACACGGGTTCAAAGTAGCAACTGGCAAGCTTAGGCCTGATGACAGGAAGTTATTAACCGAAAGAGTGATCAACACATGCAGTGGACTTCCTGGTATGTAGTGAAAACAAAGCTCTGGAGCCACTTAAATTGGCAGCTGGAGGCTGGAATGTGGGGACGCGAGATTATTTCTGGCCAGTTACAATGGCCTGAATGGAATTACATGGAATTTATATCACCAGAGTCGGCCATTCTGCCCAATAGGTCTGTTATTGGCCCAGTTTTAAGGGATTTATATTTGCATCGATAAACATTAGAAATAAGGGGTGCGATTTAATTGCCTTGTCTCGCCCAACTTGGTGACACGATGAGACCATTTTTTTGCGATGCTCGGATCATGTCGTCCACTGGATCTTGCGGTCGCTGGCACTGCCAGGGTGCCCAGGGGGCACTGCAAGCGATCGGGCCCGGGGGGGGGGGGGGGGGGTGTCCTTCCGAGTTGGGGTGAGGGTATGCTCGGGGACCCCCTAGGAGGTAAGTTGGGGCAGTGGGAGGGGGGATGGGTTTAAAGGCCGCTGCGGGAATTCTGAGTTGGGGGGGGGGTTGAAAGATTGGGGCCGCATTTAAAAATGGTGCCCTGATCTCTTCCTGCATTGCTGTGCAGAAAATAAGATGAGTTCAGTGAGGTATTCCCGAACGAGGCCAAAGAAACGACAGAGACAGGCGCCGGGAAAGACCCTGCTATACGCCCCCAGAATGGGACTGATATTTGTACGCTGGCATTGCTCAGCAACTGGGTGCCCTTTTAAGGTAGAAAAGCTTTTTAAGTTTTAGTTTTTAGCTGGATATATTGCAGTTGAAGAAGGACACGAGGGAGAGAACATTTCTCAATTCTGCCAGAAAAAAGATTGGACAGGACAGGTGCTACAAGGAAGGAGGCTTCCCAAAAAACCAGTTACTGTCCAGATAACCAGGGAATTGGTACAGAATGAATATCTTAAGATGACTGAAGTTAAGAGAACAGAGAGCAAGGTACTGTTTATAAGAATTCAAGGAGGAGTAAACAAAGATGGCTTCTGCCCCATTCCCCGACCACACTTTGGTAAATCCGACCACAAGTCGATACTCCTACTTCCAGCTCACAAACAGTAACTCAAACGTGCTGGGCCAGTCAAGAAAACCGTGCAGTGCTGGTCCGAAGCATCAGAGGATATCTTTTGCAACTGCTTGGAGTCTGTGTGGACTGGTCCATATTCAAGGTACCCAACCACCGTCACAGACTTCACCATTAAGTGTGTCGAGGACTGTGTACTAAAGAAGACAATGCGGGTATTCCACAATGGGAAACCCTGGCTCAACCAAAGGGTTCACTCCCTGCTGATGATCCGGATGGAGGCGTTCAAGTCTGACGACCCTGACCTGTATAAGAAATCCAGGTACGACGCACGGAAAGACATCAGGGTTGCCAAAAGACAATACTGGATTAAACTAGAGCCCCAGGTCAACGAGACAAACCCACAACAACTATGGCAGGGCTGACATGAGATCACAGGCTATAAAGCAAGGCCAGGCGGAATATCTGGGGCTGGAGCGTCCCTACCCGATAATCTGAACAAGTTCTATGCCCACTTTGAGCAGTCAGCCAATGCATCAGTGCCACCCGTCCCAACACACCCATACCCACTATTACAGCCTCAGAGGTAAGAGCTGCCTTCTTGAACGTGAGCCCGTGGAAAGCGACGGGCCCCAACAGAGTCCCTGGGCGAGGATTCAGAGCCTGCGCAGACCAGATGGCGAATGTATTCGCAGATATCTTCAACACCTCACTCCTCTGCTCCGAGGTTCCCACCTTCTTCAAGAAGACCATCATAAACCAGTACCAAAGAAGAACAAGGTAGCCTGCCTCAACAAGTACCAACCGGTGGCCCTGATGTCTGTCATCATTAAATGCTTTGAGCGGCTAGTCATGAGACGGATCACTGCCAGCCTCCCAGACGATCTCGATCCACAGCAGTTTGCCTATCACCGCGACCGGTCCACAGCAGACACTATCTCACTGGCTCTACAATCAACACTCAAACACCTCAACAACAAGGACATCTACGTGAGACTGCTGTTCATAGACTACAGCTCCGCCTTCAACACCATTATCCTAACAAGACTAATAACCAAACTCTGCACCCTTGGACTTGATCCCTCCCTGTGCAGCTGGATCCTCGACTTCCTCACCAACAGACTGCAATCTGTCAGGATAGGCAACAGCACCCCCCCCTCCGTCTACATCAATGGCTCCGTAGTGGAGATGGTCGATAGCTTTAAGTTCCTGGGGTCACCATCACCAACAGTGTGTCCTGGTCCACTCACGTTGATGCAACAGTCAAGAAAGCCCAACAATGTCTCGACTTCCTACAGAAGTTAAAGAAATTTGGCATGTCTGCATCGACTCTCTCAAACCTCTACAGATGCGCCTTAGAGAGCATCCTATGCAGCTGCATCACAGCCTGGTATGGCAACTGCTCGGCCCAAGATCGCAAGAAACTTCAGAATGTGGTGAACTCAGCCCAACGCATCACACAAGCTTGTCACCCTCCCATTGATTCTGTAAACACCCCCCGCTGCCTCAGACAGAATTGTCAGAGACCCCTCCAACCCAGACTTTGCCTTCTTCCAGACCCTTCCATCTGGCAGAAGATACAGA
Source organism: Scyliorhinus canicula (assembly GCF_902713615.1). Lineage (NCBI taxonomy): Eukaryota > Metazoa > Chordata > Chondrichthyes > Carcharhiniformes > Scyliorhinidae > Scyliorhinus > Scyliorhinus canicula. Next base: position 8,448,816 of record NC_052157.1, on the reverse strand, counting down.
AGTCTGAAGACTCGCACATCCAGACATAGGACCAGCTTCTTCCCCACAGCTACTAGACTCCTCAACGACTCCTCCTTGGACTGATCTGCTCCCTGCAAGAGCACTACTCACGACGCCCTATGCTGCTCTTGCTCATGTATTGTTTGGCCCCTTGTTCCGCACTGTAACCAATCACTGTTTGTCGATGTTCTCAGTTGATTATTCTTTTTGTCTACTATGTAAATACTGTGTCTGTCCCCTTGACTGCAGAAAAATGCTTTTCACTGCACTCCGATGCCTGTGACAATAAATCAACCAATCAATGTATCAATCAATCTATCAATCAATATGTTCCGAGTGAAATTCTGTGGAACCCCAGGCCTCGCTTTGCCTCCTTTTCTCCCACGTTGTGTAAATATCATGGAACAAAAATGAAAATAAAATGAAACATTTTTGAATTGATGAAAATGAAATCATTTTCACTTCCTGTGGCGACCATGAGGGAGTAGGTCGCACATTTGGTGGCTCCCACTCTGGCTAGACATTCGGACCTTTCCCCCTGACTTTGTTTGCGCTTTTAAGCGCTGGATTTGAAGAAACAGTGAATACGTGTCTGGTGTATATATTGGTTTATGGAACAGAGAGCCCGAAGAGATCGAAAGGGAAGAAACAAAAAGTCAGGCTCGAGCTGGGTGTTGGCTGCAGCAGGGGACAAGATGGCCGCTGACCAGACCCCTGGGGCTTCGGCCCAACCATCACCGGAGGGGCTGATGCAGGTCATCCGGGAAGGCTTCGCCAGACAGAAACGGGAATGTCTGGACCCGATTAAGGAAACGGTGGAGAGGATGGAGCGGAGGCTGGATGCCCAGGCAGGGCGATCCAGAAACTGGAGAAGGCGCTAGCTGAGCAGGAGGAACACCAGACGGCGGTGGAGATGGAGGTGGGGATGCTGAGGGACCGGCAATAAAGGCTGCTGGAACAGGTAGAGGATGTGGAGAACAGGTCCCGTAGGCCGAACCTAAGGATCGTCGGCCTCCCGGAGGGGGCGGAGGGGGCTGATCCCGGGGAGTTTGTGGCGAACATGTTCCAGAAGCTGCTGGGAGATGGGGCTTTGCCCCGACCGTTGGAGGTGGATCGGGCGTACAGAGCGCTGGCGAGGAAGCCGCGGCAGGGAGACCCCCCTCCGGCGATGGTGGTCAGGTTCCATAGGTACCTGGATAAGGAGCCTATTCTCCAATGGGCCAAACGCACGCGGAGCTGTAAGTAGGGCAACAGCATTCTGCGGGTGTACCAAGATCTAAGCGTGGAGGTGGCCAAGAGGAGGGCAGGCTTTAATCAAGTCAAGTCGATCCTGTTCAAGAAGCAGGTTAAGTTTGGTCTGTTGTATCCGGCATGACTTTGGGTTACGTATGAGAACCAACATCACTACCTTGAGTGGCCCGAGGACGCTATGGAGTTCGCCAGGAGGAAAGGACTGGTGCCAACTTGAGAACATTCTGCTCTAAGTTTGAGAAACTATTTCTCCTGTTCGTTTCAAATGCTGTTTGAACTGATTTATTCGTTGGTTCATTTTCGTTCTTGGCTTTTCTCTTCGATAATTGTGTTTTGTTTAAGAAGGGGAAAGTAGTTTAAAAATTATTTGATTTTGGTGGGTTTTCTGTGTTGTGAGGGGATGGTGGTGGGGATTTTTGACTTTGTATTATTTTGGGTGGTATTACTTTGATCTGTATTATGGCGAGAGTTTGGCTTTGTTTTTCTTTATACTGACTTTGGGTGGCGTCTGTTTCTTAAAGGGGGCGGCCGTCGAGGCTGGGTTGATGAGGGCGATGGTTTCGAGGGGCGGGTGGGGGGGGCAGGTAGGCAACAATAGGTGGGAGACATGCTGGCACCGGAGCCGTGGGCCGCCAGGCTAGCTGGGTGAGCTAGTCTGCGGGAGCGCAATGGGGGTGTGTATACAATCAGATTAGGGATGGGGTTAGGTTACAGAGTGTTGTTGCTGGGGGGCTGGGTGCTTGGCTGACGAGGGAGGGATTTGATTTTAGAAGTGGAGCAGAGGTCGGGGACTGGCGCTGCCATGAGGCGGGGCTACAGAGGGGCGGGCAGGGGCTGGTGGCAGGCCCAGGAAAGGGGATGGCTGACCGGCATGGGGGTGGGGGCCGTGCCCCCCCAACTAGGCTGGTCACGTGGAATGTTAGATGGCTAAACGGGCCGGTGAAGAGGGCTAAAGTGTTCGCGCATCTTAGGGCTTTAAAGGCGGGCGTGATAATGTTGCAGGAGACGCACCTGAAGGTAGCGGACCAGATCAGGTTGAGGAAGAGCTGGGTGAGTCAGGTATTCCACTCGGGGCTAGACGCCAGGTCCAGGGGAGTCGCGATTCTGGTGAACAAGCGGGTGCAGTTTGAGGTGGGGAGTATGGTTTCGGATGGGGGAGGTGGCTACGTATGGTTAGCGGTAAGCTGGAGGGAGGAAGGTGGCCTTGGTCAACATAGAAGCGCCAAATTGGGATGATGCGGATTTCATAAAGAGGGTGCTGGGGAGGATACCGACCTGGATTCCCACAAGCTGGTTATGGGAAGGGATTTCAATACAGTGATGGGTCCAGGCCTGGACCCGGTCGTGCTATAGATCGGGCAAGTAGAGTGTCAGCAATGGGGAAGAGCTGAGGGAGTTCATGGAGCAGATGGGGGGGGGGGTGCGATCCATGGAGGTTTTGGTAGGCCGACAATGAAGGAGTCCTCCTTCTTCTCGCACGTTCATAGGGTCTACTCCCGGATCGAGTTTTTAATAATGAGTAGGGATCTACTGACAGGGGTGGTGGATGCGCAGTATTTGGCAACCACCATTTCCCACCATGCCCTGCATTGGGTTGAGCTATAGGTGAGTGAAGAGAGATTCCAGCGCCCACAGTGGAGGCTGGATGTGGGACTGCTGGCGGGTGAAGGGGTGTGCGAGAGGGTGAGGAGGTGTGTACAAAACTACCTGCAGGACAATGATACGGGGGAAGTCTCAGCAGCGATGGTGTGGGAGGCAGTGGTGAGAGGGGAGCCGATTTCAATCCGGGCTCACAGGGACAAGACGGACAGGGCAGAAACGGACCGACTGTTAGCGGAGATCCTGCAGATTGACAGGAGGTATGCGGGGACTCCGAGTGCGGAGCTCTTGAGGGAGCGGAGGAGGCTGCAGGAGGAGTTTGGGGTGGTGTCCACGGGTAAGGCAGTAGAGCAGCTCAGAATGGCGAGGGGAGCGGTATATGAACATGGAGAGAAAGCCAGCAGGATGGGCTCAGCAGCTCAGAAAGAGGGAGGCGGCTAGGGCAATAGGTAAAGTGGTGGATGGAGGTGGTAACTTGGTGGGGGATGCAGCAGGTGTGAACAGGGCTTTCAAGGACTTCTATTGCAAACTTTATAGCTCGGAGCCCCCCGCGGGGGCCGGAGGGATGAGACGTTTCTTAGACGGCCTGACATTCCCAAAGTGGGTAGGGAGCTGGTAGAAGGGCTGGGCGCCCCGATCAGAGTTGAGGAGATATTACAGGGCTTAAGGCCATGCAGTCAGGTAAGGCCCCGGGGCCGGTATGGGTACCCGGTAGAATTTTATAAAAAGTTCTCCGGGATATTTGGGCCGCTGCTGGTCGAGGTTTTAATGAAGCAAGGGACAGAGGGGTGCTTCCCAGACGATGTCGCAGGCTACCATCTCTTTGATTTTAAAACGGGACACGAACCCGGAGTTGTGTGGGTCTGGTAGGCTGATCTCCCTTCTTAACGTGCATGCCAAACTGCTGGCAAAGCTTTTGGCAGCTAGGATTGAGGATTGTGTGCCGAGTGTTATTAGGGAGGACCAACAGGGTTCATTAAAGGTAGGCAAATGGGGGCGAATATTAGAAGATTGCTGAATGTGATCATGGTGCCCCGGAGGGAAAGGAGGTGGAGGGTAGTGGTGGCTATGGATGCGGAGACGCCTTTGACCGGGTACATGGGACTACTTATGGGAGGTGCTGGGACGGTTTGGATTTGGGGTGGGTTTTATCGACTGGGTCAGGCAGCGTATATAAGGCCCCGCAGGCGAGTGCTGAGGACAAAACAGGACGAATTCCGTCTATTTCAGAGCTGTACCGTGGGGAGACGAGACAGGGATGCCCCCTCTCCCCACTGCTGTTTGCCCTAGCTATAGAGCCACTGGCAATTGCTCGGAGGGCTTCAGGGGGCCGTGGAAGGGGCTGTTTCAGGCGAGGGGGGGGTGCGGGGGGGTGGAGCATAGGGTTTCACTGCTAGCAGATGACCTGCTTTTGTACGTATCGGACCCGGTGGTGGGGGATGGACGAATCATTGGCGACCCTGGGGGGCATTCGGCCGGTTTCAGCGAAATGTTTGTAGTTCAGGAGAGGGGGCCAAGGGGTCCGGCTGAGGAGCTGCCGATCCGGCTTGTTGGGGACAGTTTCAGGTACCTGGGAATACAGGTGGGGGGGGGAATGGGGCACTGCGCAAGCTGACCTGTCCCGGCTGGTGGATCAAATGCAAGGGGAGTTCCGGAGGTGGGATGCGGTCCCACTGTGCAAAATGACATGAAATGAAAATCGCTTATTGTCATGAGGAGGCTTCAAATGAAGTTACTGTGAAAAGCCCTAGTCACCACATTCCGGCGCCTGTTCGGGGGGCTGGTAAGGAATTGAAACCGTGCTGATGGCCTGCTTGGTCTGCTTTCAAGCCAGCGATTTAGCCTGTGCTAAACCAGCCACTTGTCGTTAGCGGGAGAGTTCAGACAGTTTAAAATGATGGTCCTCCCGTGTTCCAGTGTCTACCCATTTTCATTCCACGTTCCCTTTTTTAAGAGGGTAACCAAGATCATTTGGGCTTCGTATGTGCGGACACGTCCCCGCGAGGTAACAGAGGGTGATGCTCGAGCGGAACTGGGGGGAAAGGGGGCTTGCACTGCCGAATTTCAGCAACTATTATGGGCGGCTAACATAGCCATGATAAGGAAGTGGTTGGTGGGGGGGGGGGGGGGGGGGGGGGGGGGGGGGGGGGGGTTGACTTGGGAGTGGATGGAGGCAGCCTCATGTCGGGGCACCAGTTGGGGGCGTTAGTGACGGCGCCTCTGCCGTTCTGCAGGCGCGCTTCTCCACCAGTCCTGTTGTGGTGGCGGCCCTTCGGATCTGGGGACAGTGGAGGAGGCACGTGGGAGCAACGGGAGCATCGGTCTGGTCCCCAATTGTGACAACCACCGGTTTGCTCCGGCGAGGTTGGACGGGGGATATCGGGTATAGCGGAGGGCGGGGATTGAGCGGACGGGGAGATTTGTTTTTGGAAGGGAGCTTCCTGGCTTGAGGGCGCTGGAGGCCAAGTTTGGGTTGACGAGGGGAATGAATTCCGGTATATTCAGGTGCGGGACTTTTTGTGCAGGCAGGTCCCATCTTTTTCACTCTTGCCATTAAGGGGGATCCAAGATAGAGTAGTGTCTAGAGGATGGGGGGGAGGGGAGGGGGGAGGGGGGAGTGTCTCAGATATTTACAAGGAGCACATGGGGGCAAAGGAGATGCAGACTGAGGAACTGAGGCATAAATGGGAGGAGGAGTTGGGAGGGGAGCTTGAGGAAGGCTGTGGCGGACGCGCTGAGCAGGGTTAATGGGACTGCAACACGTGCCAGGCTCAGCCTGATTCAGTTTAAGGTCGTCCACCAGGCCCACATGACAGTGTCTGGATGAGCAGATTCTTCAGCGTAGAGGACAGGTGTATAAAGTATCTGAGAGGACGGCAGACCATGTCCACATGTTTTGGGCGTGTCCAAAACTTAGGAGATACTGGCAGGGGTTCGAGGACGTCATGTCTGGAGTATTGAACATAAGGGTTGCAATGGGTCCGGAGGTGGCGATTTGGGGGTTTCAGAGGCCCGGAAGTCCGGGGGGGGAGAAAGAGGACGATGTTTTGGCCTTTGCTTCCTGGTAGCTCGGAGACGGATACTTCTAGCTTGGAGGGAGTCAAAGCCCCGGAGGCGGAAGCCTGGCAGTCAGACTTGGCAAGTTTCCTGGGCCTGGAGCCAATCACGTTCGCTTGAGAGGGTCGTTGTTCGGGTTTGCCGGAGGTGGCAACCATTCATTGATTTATTTGCAGAGAATTAATTGTCAGCAGGGGGGTGGGGGGGGGGGGGGGGGGGGGGGGGCTGGAGGGAGGGCTAGAGGACTGTAGTATAGGGGGTCAATTAGGCAGATCTGGGTCGGACAGGTTAGGGCAATTGCACTGTGTACTTTGTTTATTGTACAGTCCTTTTGTTTCACGTTCTGTAATTTACTGTCTACAGTGCCAAAAATACCTCATTAAAAGTTTATCAAAAAAAATTCAACAATTATAAATTGATATTTTTCATTAATGTAAGAATATCTTGAAAAATTTGGTACAATTTTGATATTACTGGAAATCGTGCGGAAGCCTTGCATTCTGGGAAACCCTGGCCAAGTTAGATTGTGACTGGAGTGAACCTCAGCTCCATTTAAAGCAGCACTTGGCCGCGTTCCACGGTACAAAGATCAACAATCT